>NC_090062.1:14711617-14844117 GCF_038355195.1 Osmerus mordax | reverse complement strand
TAGCATGGCAAACCTCAAGTTGTAGTTTTACATTTCATTTGAACAACTCAAAAATCAAAATTGATCACAGGAGAGAATGTTTGTCAGGAAGAGCATTTATTGATGTGTGCAACTAGCTGCAACCACCTTCAAAACTTTTGTCAACTCTGTTGAGTGTTTGCTGGTAACAAAGCAATAAATATGTTGGATATAAAATCATGCCAGCATACAATGCTGTCAGGTGAGGAATAATTTATACTACAAAAGTCTTAGCAGTCAATTAAAAAAAGCTGCCAGGTAGAAACTGTTAAGGCGAGGCGGTCTTCATCTAGCAGGCATGATGTACGCTCTTGTTTCAAGCCGATCAGTTGACCTGCAACACACAACGTCCAATTATAACCTCATTCAGCACAAGTTCAATGATACAGGTGTCCTTGAGGTATCAACAATAAATAATTTAAGCCAAAACGTCCTTATAACCATGTAACTGGTCAGACACAAGGGAGTGACACATTTTTGGGAAAAGAAACACACCTTTGTTGATTAGAGACACATCTGGATGCCGTTCAGGACGTCTCCATAGACAAAGTTGTACAGTTGTTCCTTGGACTTAGTTCCATCTAGTTGCACTGTAAAGAAGTACGCACACACAACTCAACTGTCAGATTAACATTAAAAGGTTTATACTCTACTTCAACATAGCCACATAAACTGCACTTTTTTCTGTTGTAAAACCAATCTTAAAATGCACAAGAACTTCCACACACGTAGTGAAGCTCATTGTAAGATCACTTACAGACATCAACTCCAGACTCTTCCATGATATTCTTATGTTTGACGTACATGGGCCAAACGTGACCATCGAACAGACCTGGGGGGTCCGGCACAGCGTAATTCCTTGAGCTGCCGGATGACAACACAGAGGAACACTCAGCTATGAAGATAGCCGCTGGAAGATGCAGTGTGAAAGTATTAATATACAGATGGGAGAAGAAAAAAAATATCATAAACATTCCACACTCACCACCTCCTCTTTTTGCATTCTTCGTATGGAATGGAAATAAAATAACGTTGGTTCAGTACGTCGATCAAAGGTCTGGAAGAAGATAAATAAATCAGTTTAGCATGTCTGACTGAAACACGCTCAGCAAGGGAGATAAACAGTGACACATTACTAAACAAACAGTGAATACCAAGAGTCCTCACCCATAGGTGTAGAGCAGAAAGCCCTCCACAATAAGGATGTGGGTTTCCTCATCCTTAAGCTCGGACTCTGGAAGAATCTCGGTATCCAGGGTGTTGTTGACTCCATGCGACCTCTCAAACTTTCCAGGGTTCTCCAGCCAGGCGTAGATTGTGCTCATCATTGCGTCCATGTCCAAAGCAGTGATGACTATAAGGGAGAGATACCAAAGAGGAAGGATGGAGGGAAGATGCACATAAACACAGAAACAGGTGAGAAACTTTTGAGAGAAAAACTACATCAGGCGTCTTAGTTAAGAAGCATGCAGATTGCATTAAATAAGGCGCCCGTGTTAAACACACATACACACTTGTTAACAGTTTACACACATTGAACCCTTCCATAAAGACCCAAGCTTACCATCATACTGCTTAAAGCCATCTTCACCAACTTCAATCTGATCTTGGGGCTGAAACATACATGGATGAGATGTACCCAGGTACATTCTACAAACTGCCCTTAGGAAGTCTCTGATAGGGCTTGGCTCCCCTCGCTTTCTCCGCTCCACAGACTAGCAATCTAACTTCAGTCTATGCGTAAAACAATAATTTTGTCGGTGACCCAACAAATGATTTTCTACCTGTATCAAAGCTAAGGTTAATGTAATCTTTACACATTTCTAGGGAGTTTATATTATTGGAAAAAAGAGCAACAATGACACTCACCTTGAAGAAGTCATCCTGATGTACAACACAGCAATTGGGCAAGTTCTTGATCAGTTTATTCGTGAGGGTGGTCTTCCCTCCATTGGTTACCCTGAGACACAAAGACGGTCCATTAGAGAAAACCACACCGGCGAGACTTACAGTAAACACACTGTACTTGTACTGTATCTCTTTGTTATGACAAAGACACCAATGTAACTGTAACCCACTCGCTACTACCTTATGTTAAAAGAAAACATCCTGGACGCTTCTGTATCAGCGTCACTGGTTGTCTTTCGGCAAATATTGCAACATTGTTTAAACTAAAGCAATGTACACAGCTAATTCATAACAAAACTCACACATTGTTTAAAATATTCACTAAAATTAATGAATCTTGAAAATTAATGCCCGGTTATGCTGACGAGATGACATCTAAAGGCACGTATAACGCGCCTTCCACGTGCCAGGCCGGGGCCTAGGACGAACGTTTTCTCCTCTAACCATTCATTACACTCACCCGCCGATGCCAATAATGTACTTCATGTCTGGACTGTGAAAATTTGGAAATTCGCAAGAAACGTCGTAAAACCAGGACCGGTCAGCTCACTTAAGAACTCAGTGATCAGACGGAAGAAAGCTTAAAAAGAGAAGGTTACAGGAAACGTCAACTACTTGATTCCTCCATTGCAGAATTGGGTGAAAGTTGTGCGATGTCACTCGGATGCAGTCTTCCACCAAGAGAGAACCGGACGGCAAGACTCAGTTCTACACATACTCCCTGCTACAAGGTGATTGGCTATATAAACGCTTCAGTCTAGCGGAAACAAATCCATACGGCCAATCAGAGAGCGCTAAATCGGCCAGCCCACGCATTTACCTCCCACTTCATCATATGAAAAAAACAATTTTATGACAAAGTGCGTTTGTTGTTTGTTCCCTTCCTCTGGATTGTTCAAAATTCAGCACATGCTATTATCTTAACTTGCCAATATAGTGTCACTGACCACTGCTTTCACAATCACATTAACTGGAATGGTGGAGTTATCAGTTTGTGTAACAGGAGTAACACCAGTATGTTAATTGCGTGCAGATAGTTTTTTCAAGCATTTCTTCGGACAATTCGTACAGTACCAAGCAGATGGCAAATGTAGACCATACCTGTCTTAGTTGTGCTTATTAATTTTAAAACATATATTGTGTATGCCTCAATTATTACTCTTAATATAATTTATAAATCTCAATGCAAATTCCGTGTGTTGTAAACTATGGTTGTAACCTAATATTTCTTTTGAATGCACGTGCATCAAAGGTTTGTCTGTAACTGACTTTTTTCTCATCACGTCCCTGTACAGCCTATAGACCTACAACGCCACATACTCATAACCTGTCATACTTAGAAACAGCCCTTACAAATGGAGTTGTCTGGAGTTACATCAAATCACTTACAAGTGGGGTTTATACATCCTCACAACCTCAAGTAGACGGTAGTAGGCAGAAGGTAGTTTACCAAATGAACATGAAATGGTTTGTAGAAAATATGTAATCACATGAATTTAACTACAGTGAGAATATAGTAGATTACGCCTCTTTGGTGGCGAGAGCAGACAGCAAATTTCTCACTTGTAAATGGTGTGCATACGGTAAGCGGTGGTGAGAATTGCTGATTGCTGGTTGTCAAAGGGGAACACATTCAGTATATCATTAGAACAGTACTTGGTCAAGCTTCCAAAACATGTGAAGCTGATTCAGTTGCCATTTGTATAACCACTGTGATAGTTGTGACATGAAAATGCTAGATATCTTGGGGCTGTGCACAGTTTTGGAATGCAGTGTCCATCTAAGATATCCCTCTTAGACAAGTTATTTGCCTACTACCAAACCAAAAAGACATGTTCCAGTCCTATTCATACTTTTTTGAATGATCAGATTTGTATCAGGTTAACTTAACATTTTATCTTATTTATTCCGACTTAGCCATGTGTTTGTTGCTACCAATACATGCAAACAAAATAAAACATGTATCTGACTATCACCCACTGCAAATGTATGGATGACAAAATAATGATATTTCAAATGTTCAAATTACTTAAACTATGTAAATTAATGAATGACGGTTGGTTATTCTAATATTCATACAGTGTATGTACAATGTTGTATAACTATTACGGAAAAGGTTGTTTTTGGATTAATCATTTTAACAAGACATTGAATCCAGATTGCACAATTCTAAGACGAAAATTCAAAGGATTGTACATTTTGTTCAATTTCACAGTGCTTATTTAGGTAGTTGGTCTGCCACCTGCCGGCAGCTGTGAGAAGACGTTACAAGTAAAGTGAAAGTGGCATCGAAATGGTTCCTAAAGGGGATCCATTTGATCAACTCAGTAAAAGTAGTCTTAAAATGACTATAGATCCGTTGTCAGATTAGTCATGAGGGATTATGTAATATCACATGTAGACTCAATTAAAATCCAGTCCCGCACTGGGGAGTCCTTGGTGTGATCATCATATTGACAGTTTAGAATCTGCAGACATCTGAAGGCCAGGTATGGTATGGTATAATAACCTATATGTGATCACAACCATGGGTGGTCAGGGCCCCAAAACACGAGTGTTAAATTGAGCATTTGAAACAGATTGTTTGCATTATCGTTTACACCATTTAAAATCTATATGTAATGGTTATATGTAATGGTTATAAATATAAACATCAATAGTTAAGAGTATTTTTAATGAGACCTACTGACCACTACCACCCATAGACATATCCCCCCCCCCCCCCCCCCCCCCCCACACACACACACACACACACACCCTGCTTATGTACACTGTATGTACACAATATCCCAGCAATCATTGCGCCAAAAAGCAGGAAGTGCTTTCTCTCTCGCAGATTCGGGGAAATTAGCCACCAGGTAGGTCTTTTAGGATATCAAACATTCGTAGACCGGGTTTCACATAGAAAGGTAGAAAACAATTTTACTTCAACTTAACGTCGATATTTATGTTCTTTGTAAGTAATTTTATGGTTTGGTTAGTTAATCGTTGTTGTTGGCTAGATTGCAAGCTAGCTAGCTGTCAGTGTAAAACCACAAGTAGCTCGCCTCCTTCCTGCTTTTTGACATCGTCTGGGGCCTTGAATTTACTGATTACAATGATGCAAATAGAAATATGTGTTCAATACTTGATTAGACGGAATCGGAATTTTAGTTTATGGTAACGTTATGAATTCATCAGAAAGCCGTAAGTTGTTAACGCCTGGCTCAGCCTTGCCTTGTACAATAAATTGTAAACATTAAACAACCATACATGATACTTAATGACCGGTACACGCCTGCTGTCTTAATCTCAGATTCAGTATTAATCCTCGTTGGGTTATTAATCAGTCATTTTGATCACATAATTTGTCCCACGTTAAACTAAATACTATTTTATTATGATAGAAAAATCATGTCAAGGAGTACATTTGTGGCTATCCTTGTGACACACTTGTGACACAACTTGCTCTTCTAGAATAGGGTGAAACGAATCTTCATACAGCATTAGGTCTACTTCTGTTGGTTGGAGAGCAGTGTCTTGGTGCTTGTGAGAAGTGGTTTGCTTCTATAAGTAGGTCAGTCAGATAGTCTTTTACCACATCCCAAGAGGACCGCCTACAGACATCCTACTAATTAGTAGCAGTTTTTTAATGTACGAATTTAGATCACACAAGCTGCTACATAACACACAAAGGCAACTATAGACATATGACGTGTTGACTTGATAGGCATGAACTGATGTGGGCTGTTAATATAATATTTGCAGCTCTGTCAAGTACACATTTAAGATCTGGGAACACTGGAATGAGTGCCTTTTTTAGCCCGTCTTTCCTTGTATATAATTATGTAATTAATTGTTTGTATGTATGTATTGTTTTTTTTTAAACCATGTGGGCCTTGAGCCTATAATAATAAAGTTTATTATTTGACAATATTCCAAAAATCATCTACAGGCCTTTGTTGAATTGTTATCCAAATACCTCTTGATATGTCCACAGGTTTTGGTGGTCCAAGCCCTGGATGACAATCACACCAGGTTTTGTAACAACAAGATCGGTGGTAGCTGCATGTCTGTAATCTTCTTCCGACGTATGTTTGTGGCATCCCTGACGGGGTGAACAGGAAGACAGAGAGAGGACTGAGCTGAGGGAGGAAGCTGCTGTGGGCCTCTGCGTTAGCCTCAGCATGACTGAGTTCTGGGTCTGTTTCAGCTGCTGCATCGCAGAGCAGCCACAGCCAGTAAGAGCCCCTTTTCAGACAAACAAAAATGGCGTCCATGTATCTGTATTTACAGACAGTATGCAGTCACTAAAGCCCGGTGATTTGTATTTATTTATTTTTTGTCTTTCAGAAGAGACGGCGACGAATAGATCGCTCCATGATTGGGGAGCCAACAAACTTTGTCCACACCACACATGTAGGCTCAGGGGAGATGGGGTTGGGAGTGTCATCGGTATGTGCTTTTTAATAATATTCTTAAGAATATGCAGGCTGACTGACTTGATTGATAACAAATGCATACAGGTTAAAAAAAAAATCCCCTGTTAAGATTTTCTCACTTTGATTGGATGTGTCTGCCATTGTTTGAAGGTGGATACTGTTCAGGCCCAGATGAAATCTAAGGGTGGCTATGGACATGGGGGTTCTGAAGGCTCTCAATTATAACAAGGTAAGATTTTCCTTTTAAGTATTACCTATATAAACAAGTGCAAATTTGTAATAGCTATGACCACCTACACCCTTGGAATTTTTGTAAACCAACCAACCGGCAGCGAGCTATTGCACTGTGAAGGTAATGATGAGACTGAACACAATATGTTCTTTTTCCACACAGAACAATTTGGAAATCCAACTACTGATGTCAATTTGAAGGGGCGTTTTATAATGCAGTTTCACCTGAAACGGACACAGGACCTAAGTATCATACCACTGCTCTTCCAGGAAATTGTATATAATTTAATTGTTATAAAAGCACTGCTATTCATTGTCTGCCATGCTGTTGCACTGCAAGAGTAGATTGGGATGGGTTAGTAGATCAATTTCTTAGTCATTGAATGCTTGTGCGTATGATGAAAAATGTTCAGGCATGTTTGCTGTTTTTTTAGACCTCGTGGATGCCTGTATTTATTATGTGATTTGTGGAAATATGACAGTGTGGCTGGGCCACACTGGAGATCTCAAGATATGAGTCATAGTATAGAAATATCTGGTTCTTACCCAAATCTCAAAGGCTCTTAAAATGATTTAAAGTATTTAGGCAACAAGTCAATGTTCTAAGTTTCATTCTAAAATCACCTCTGATTCAGGAGACTATTTTTAAGTAAAGAATGCTGTTTTCTAAATGAACTTGAAACATGTAGGGCACACTGGACCATTGATTCTTTTACACTCCTAAAGCATACCTTTGCATTGATTTCAATATGTATTTTTATACCGTTTTTTCCTTGTTAGAATCTAAATAAAATACTTCATGAACAACGTTTTTAAGTTGTTCTTTAATATTTATAGATGTTTATCTGTTTATGATCTGTGTTGCTGTAGTGGATAATTCAGGTTTTATTTGGTTGTTCAACACCTCAAATCTCTCATTGTTTCAACTTTTAAATCTATCGTGAGATTGTGGAGTTAATTTTAAACTCTTCTACAGCTATTCATGTTTAAAGTGGCCAGAATCTTAATTATTAGAGTTTTAATTAGTTGTATTAGTTAGTTTAGTTATTTAAAATGAAATGAAGTACTGTTCTTTTACAGTGTTAACTGACTTCAATGTGTTCAACGTGTGGCCAAAGTGAGTCATAAGACATGTAACAGGAAGTACATCGAGTAGCTTGGTGAAAATACTTTCCCTTTGATACAATGAGTCGGCGAGCGTAACACAGAATTTTTACATTTGTGGCGTGCCAAAAATGAGGTTGACGATATATTCATAATTGTGTAAATACCGGACTTTGCCAGTATGGCCAACACTGTTGTGGTCACTATTTTTTCCATCATTTTCTTGGCTCTGGAGGTAAGTAAACATACTGTACTGTAGCCGACCAGTTAGCCAGCGTTGCTTGTAATGACAGGCAAGAAAGATGTATTTAGGTTAGGCTACTAGCTAGTTAGCCGAGCTATCCTAACTCACCAGTAGCTAGTTGTTACCTAGTTAATTCACCCATCGTTAAGAGGAATTGTGTGACCATACAGCTATTCCAGGTGTTTATTCTTAGGTTGTTTCATAAATGTTAACTATTGTTTTCTAGCTAGCTAGTCTGGTAAAGATCATTAGCAAGCGAGACTTGCTTGTCAGCTGGGGGAAGTAAAATGTTACCTAGTGTAGTCGTCAGCTGTTGTTAGGTCAATGTTCGTCAACGATAACAACAGCATATGTATTGTCTGTAGTAGTGTGTCTAAATAACATGGAACAGTTTAAAAAAATCTGAAGAAAAAAAAACCTTTTGATTAACTAGTGACTTCATGTTATATGCACACTTAGCTTTTATTTATCATATAGCGTTTCCCCCCCAGATACACAGCCAGGAGGCGATTTTGCACGTTTCAGATGGATCTACAGATAAAGATTACTGCCTTGTTTACAATTCCACCTGGGGTAATTTGTCAGTGGAACTCAGCACTGCTGTAAGTCCACCTGCTATATAGCGTTTAACTTTCACAGTTTGGGGTCAAGATCGAGCTCTTTGTTGAGGTGGATGAACTT
Organism: Osmerus mordax; assembly: GCF_038355195.1. Taxonomy (NCBI): domain Eukaryota; kingdom Metazoa; phylum Chordata; class Actinopteri; order Osmeriformes; family Osmeridae; genus Osmerus; species Osmerus mordax. Next base: position 14,835,510 of record NC_090062.1, on the reverse strand, counting down.
TCACTTCTATATAGATTTAAGATTATATAAAATATATGATTGTCTGGTGCTGAGGTGAGCATCCTGTTACTATCTTATTCATCATCAGATGCAGTACCCACTGGTGAATCTGACATCTAACCTGCTGTGCAGTGGCTCAGGGCTCAGTCCAGCAGAGATGAAGGGCAAGGTTCTGGTGGTGATGAGAGGGGAGTGTGTCTTCACCCAGAAAGCTCTGATTGCCCAGGACTTAGGAGCTGCTGGTCTGCTCATTGCCAGCACAGAAAATATGGTAGGAAATATATGGGTACCAAGAATACAATAATAAGCATGTCTTTGGAACAGAACTACTGTTCTATTTACTATTACTATGTGCTGTGTTTCAACAGTTTGAATATTGTACTTTTGTACCCAGTGTTGCCTAGTTTAGAATAGGCTCATCAAATAGTTTGGTCCAACACAATGACCACTGTCTTGATTTGTACTTCAGTATCCCCCATCTTCCAATGATTCCGAGTATGAGAAGGTCCATATTCCCGTGGCGCTCATGAGATACAGGGACTTCCTGGATGCACACAAGGTCAGCTTCCCCATCCCACCTGTTCCTAATGTAGATGGATGCAGCATGTTTCAATGTTTATTGATTGCTGCAGTTGTTTTTTCACAGTCCGCTGGGGTATGAGTGTATTATGCCTGTGTGTCCTTAGGTGTTTGGTGATAGGATGCAGGTGAAGATGTATGCCCCACAGGCTGCCATATTTGATGTCAGTATCATAGTGATGCTGGCAATTGGTGTTTTCACAGTCACCATGGGAGGTTATTGGAGTGGAGCTTCTGAGAGGTGAAACACATCATCCAGTCACATGACCAAATGACATGACCATTCTTCCTGTTTGACACAGTCTTGTGTGTGTATACGCCAAATTTGTATTTAAGGAGTAACCAGTTAGATACGAAAAAGAATACAGCATACAATATAAACATACCCCACCCGCACATCCCATCCTTGTAAATAGAATTGAACAGTTGTTCTTTATACAGTTGTCTTCAGTCAGTGTTTCCCCTAGGTTTACAGCGGCGGCGCGGGGGGGGGGGTAAATGAAATAAGGACATTTAGTTTGTTTAATAAAAGAGCAAGCTATAGACCTGTTTTATAGGAAAGGTAACCTTAAATGACTTATCTTGTGATCTGGCGCTATAAAAAAAATATAATGGTAGGGGAAACACTGCATCAGTGCATGACTTCTGTGAAAGGCATATTTACGCATCGGAATCTCAAAAAGATGTGTGTGCTCACGCGTGTTCTCGACAGAGAACGAGTGAGGCGAGGTCCTTCCCTCGGTGGCGGAGATGAGGACAAGACCGACAGTGGAGACCTGAGTCTGTACTCTCCTCTCAAAGTGGTCATTTTCGTGGCTCTGATGTGTGTGATGCTCGTCCTCATGTACTACTTCTACAAGTGGCTTGGTGAGTACCGCTCCAAATGCTGCTTTCTTTGAAGCGTTCCACAAACCCCCATCCAGATGAGTCGCTGTGACGTGTTTGTCTCGTGCTTGTTTTCCAGTGTACCTCATCATCGCCATATTCTGCCTGGCCTCTGCCACCGCCCTGTTCAGCTGTCTTGATGCCGTGATGGACAAAATAGGATGTGGCACTCTGAGGTATGTTCTGCTCTGACGTCTCGACCACAAAACCTCAGCATTTCCTCTGTTCCATACGTCTGCTTCCCTTGCAAACAACACTTCTGCCACAGATGGAATTTCTAATGAGTAATACTTTGTGAATCACACACACCCCGTTCTTGTGTTTCAGGTTTTGACCTTTAACTTGTGTGTCTCTGTGGTAGATACACTGGAACAGACTACAGCTAGCCTCTCTGTGGTCGTCTGGTTCTCTTCTTCTTCTTCTCTCGTCTGCCACCCCCCTCTCGGACCCTCTCTTGTAGGTTTTAACTCCCCTTTGTGTGTGTTTTGTTTTCCTCTAGTTTCTCAGTCAAGGGTCAAAGTCTGTCTCTGAGGTCTCTGGTCCTGGCATCCGTGTGCATCGCTGTAGCTGTGGTCTGGGCCGTGTACAGGAATGAGGACAGGTACTGTCTGCACAAACACACACACTTCTGTCTTGTCCTGGGGAATATTTATGGCGGTACAACAGGAAGTGGCCATGGGCAAAACTGTCTGGAGCCTTTCATAAACATGGGTGTCATCAGCAGGGGCAGGTACTGCTGTCAGTTCAGACCAGTTCTGCATTACTGACCGCCTCATTGACTATGACTACTTGTCTAGGTTTATGAAATGGAGAAATTTAATGCCAAAACATTGTGAACAATTGTAGTGGGTATGTGTATTCATACAGTCAAACTCATTGGTCCAGACTTCTAATGTTAAAATAGAGAAAGTTTATATAGCAGGACTTTACCGACGGCTGAAATATAAATATTTCCATTTTCAGAGCATAGTGGATATTAGTGACTGTTGTTCTGCCTATTGTTGTACTTCCTTCTCCACCCACAGGTGCAGAACTTGCTTGATATTGTATTACAGGTTCATTGCATCTTTGGGTCAAAGCAACATTGGTATAACATACTGTGGATTATATGTGTTCAACTTCATATTTGCTTTATTTTGCAGGGATTTTGTAAAATGTTGATTTATGCTTCTCTTGTGGTTTGGGTTGAAGTTAGAGGAATATGGACAGACTAGACATTACAAATATATATATATATATATTTTTTTACAATATTTTTTAATGTGACCTGTTTCCAAGTCTGATTATGAATATTTTTGTGGACTTTCAGATGGATTTGGATCCTGCAAGATCTCCTAGGCATCGTATTCTGTTTGAACTTCATGAAGACCATTACTTTGTCGAACTTCAAGGTACTGTCACTACTGATCCTGGACTGTCCCTGGTTAGAAAAACTATTCTGCTAAAGACATGTCTCCCACCGGAATTTTATTTTTCCTCAGATCTGTGTGATTCTGTTGGGCCTTCTACTGGTCTATGATGTGTTCTTTGTCTTCATCACACCTTTCTTCACTCCGGTACGTCACAATCCAATCATACTGCATATTCCTCACACTTTGAAGTACTGTACTTTGTTGCTTAAAATAAAGTCTGTTCAAGTAGATGTTCATAGCATGAGTGTATTTTTCCCTGGTACAGAATGGAGAGAGCATCATGGTGCAAGTAGCACTTGGCCCAGATGCAGCTGGGGAGAAGGTAACCACTTAGTCTGTCTGTCTGTCTGTCTGTTTGCATGCATGCATTAATGCATGCATGCGAGGTGGGCTTGCTCTATTAACAATAAGGCTGATCTGACTGCTGTGGAGCATTGCTGTTGATTTCTTACTGACTGTGTGTGTGTGGTGGTGGGGGGCGTGGGTCTGTTATTGACACAGAGTAACATTGTGGCGGTCCCTGCTGATCCCAACACTTCCTCTGAGAAAGTAAGATCCATCTGCCCACCCATCCACCCTCCATATTGGGCTTCACTTTGGGGATAGGTGGGGGGGAGAGAGATAGGGACAGAGCCGACGAGACCATGTCATTTCCTGTATATTAACGGCTGCTAATGTACATGATATATATATATATATACAGTATTTCTGTATGGCTCCATATTTAATACACTCAGTATTCTGAGGTAGAGATGTAGGATTAAGGAAAGGAAGCCATTTAAGAGAGTAAGGGAATTATCCGTAGGGGCGCTCACATGACAAGCATAAGGAAGCTAAACTTATTTCACACACCACAAGACTAGCATTCATGTATTTAATCAGATGCTACTGTAATTGCTCATTTTAATTCCTTGATTGACATCTATTTATATGGTAAGATCTTAATTGGATTGTAATCAATTGGCCTTGTGTGCACTGTCGCTCTTGGCAATAACAATGTCCATGGCTTAATTTTGCTCTTTTTTGTCCAGATTATATTTTAAGACATCCTTGTTCAATGACTCTTTGTAAGTTTACCGTTTGTTCACTGTTACCTCAACCATCCTCAGCTTCCAGTGGTCATGCGCGTGCCACGGATCTCATCCTGGGCTCAGAACGTGTGTGGGATGCAGTTCTCTATCCTGGGCTACGGAGACATAATTGTTCCAGGTCAGATAAAACCTCATATTTACCTCAGCATGGATAAAGGGATTTTGTATCCACAGTGCTCAAATGTTCTTTGTGCCGTTTGGTCCGGCAGGTCTACTCGTGGCCTATTGCAGCAGGTTTGATGTGTGGACCAATAGCCCTAAGAAGATCTACTTTGTCTCCTGCTGCATCGGTAAGAGGTCAGGTGGCTGAGCGGTTAGGGAATCGGGCTAGTAATCTGAAGGTTGCCAGTTTGATTCTTGGCAGTGCAAAATGACGTTGTGTCCTTGGGCAAGGCACTTCACCCTACTTCCCTCAGGGGGAATGTCCCTGTACTTACTGTAAGTCGCTCTGGATAAAAGCGTCTGCTAAATGACTAAATGTAAATGTAAGAGATAGAAGCCATACATATTATTGCTGAAGTAGCCACACTACGAAACATGGCCCTTTTGGCATTTATAGTCTGAATTATAATCTCCTGACTTGGTTTCTCTCTGTCTTTTTCTTTCCCTCTCCCTCTATCATCTTTTTTCCCCTCTCCCGCCCTCACCCCGTGAAGCCTACCTGTGTGGCATGGTGGTAACATTTACAGTGATGCTGACGACAAAGATGGGCCAGCCCGCTCTGCTGTACCTGGTGCCCTTCACTCTGGCGTCCTCTGCCCTACTGGCATGGCAGAGGGGAGAGTTCAGACATTTCTGGTCTGGGACCACTTATGAGGTAAAGGGGGTGGGGACAGGGTCAAACATGGCCTTAAATACATTTTCATTCAGTGGAGAAAATTATTTGCAAACGTTTTCATTATTAGCTCTGGTGTGGTTTCCTGCAGTTTTTTTAAATTATGTATTTAGACTTAAATAATATATGTGTAAAAGTGTCTGTCTCTGAGTAGTCTCTGTAGTTTTCTTGAAATCACCATATTTCCTTATTGACCTTTATTCGCTGATTGACAACTGAAGGATAGGGTGCATATGCATTCGGAATTCCAAGGAAAGATTACATGAAAGGAAGCTCCCTTGGAAGAAGCTATGTCTCCCAGTCTGTCTGTGTTGTGTCTGTAACACCTGTGAACATCTGTGTGATAGTACTCACTCTTTGCATGGCCCTTAGCAGCAGCCACGCACAATAAACAATATGTCCTGGAAGTCTGCATTCAGTCGCTTCGAAAGAACGTTCTACAAAAGTGACAAGGCGTAAGCCTTAGTTAAAGCCTTGTTGTGTTGTTTTTGTTTTTTTTTGGGGGGGGGAGGGGGCATATGAAGACAACATGGTATGTGATGAAATGGTGACTTGACTTTATCTCCATCAGGTGTTGGACTCTTCCAGGGAGCCTTTACTGACAGGTGTGCTCTTACCTCTGAGCCTGACATGGCTAGCCACCTCCCCACGTCCCTGCACCCCTCATGTCATCTCTCCTCTGCAGAACCACGTTTTCCTTTGACACGCTTTATCATTTTCTTTTATTAACAGTGTAGCATTTGTGACCTTCAATACATTTCCAACTTTCATCAAGTACATTCCAACTCTAACCAAATTGCATTTTAAAAAAATCAGCAGGCTCCTTCTGAAAAACCCTATTAATAACATCTCCATTGACCACTAGATGTCATAAGAGGTCTTTAAATGTTTGTTGCGAGACGAATCGCAGATCCCTTTCTCTCCGATTCCAATTTCTTTGCACAGCTAAGCTCAGAACTTGACATGTTCAGGTCCTGACCTTGTTTAGAAGTGTTACTCAGTGTTCTCCATGAACCTCTTATGTTTCTTTCCGCAGTCAGTGTTTGTCAGCTTGGGCGTTCGTCGTTGTCTGCTTAGAGTATTGTGTGTTGCGCAGTTTTTTTCACCAGTCATCCATCTCTCTTAACACAGAGTAAACCCGATGATAACCCCTTTTATGGGATTTTCTTTTTCCTCATCAGACAGAGGAGTTGCTGTGCAAGATGTTAGTTTAGCTCATGCATGCATTTGCTTGTTGGCGGTGTGTGTGGGAGATCGCATTGGGCTCTTCATTATACTGTGTCTTTGCTATAGTTTAGTCAGGCTGTTGCAGCAAATATGACACGTTTGTAAATTTGTGTAATTCATGTGCTTTAAATCCATCTACGATTTTCGTACTGATGTATCATTTTGTCTTTTTATTGTCTTCTAGAGGGAGCAACTGACAGTTCTACAGGAGAACGGAAATGTTGACTGCAGCTGATAAACAATAAACCAACCACTGGAGTTATTTTTGTCATTGAAATTGAGCATCGGCTGACATCAATGTAAGGGAAATATTAATTAATGGATCAGAAAACATTTATACATCAGTGTGTGAATATAATGGGGGAGATGATAAGTGGGCATGCTTGGTTGTCAGTTGATCCTAATCCAGATACTTAGTTTGGAAGGCTTGCTTGTACTTGGAAAATAAAATGTTAAAATGGTTACTTTCTGTATGGTTGAAACTTTGAGGACACAATAATGCTTTTATATTACCTTGGTGATGGGCACAACCTATAGATAGACAGCACTTTAGTACTAATCTTGAGTTATTTGGGTTTAGGGCGTTGAAATCAGAAAAATACGAATGAAAGATATGCTTTTGATAACTTGTTATGGGGTATTTTTTGTACTTATATGATTTTGAACACAATTATGTACTTGATTGCCTTTTTTTGCCTTACATTAAAACTTACATTAAAGCTGAGCGTGCGTATTTGTCTATTTGAAAGCTGATATTACCATAACATGTCTTAGCTCCCTCTAACAGTAAAAGCAAAATACATATTAATAGGAATACATTTCATGTAAGAGGTAGGCTACCATAGAAATCTAATTTTAAAGTTGGCAAGTGCCATTGTTTGAAACGTATGGGCTATTATATTGATGCAAAAGTATCAATCTTTGACGCCTTTTAGCTGTAAGCTTTTTCGCTCCGCCCTATCATGTGGTTGTGTGCTGGCTGACTCAGCTGGCTCGTCATGCCCAGTCAGTTCAGAGTCGCACAATTATGAAAAAGCAACCTTCCGCTGGAGCTGCAGCCGAGGCAAATTTCTCCAACGTCAACTGGGCTTTCCTTTCAAGGCACACCGAGAACACCGCCGATAGATGGATAAAAGCCACGGCGAAGCTCTTCCTGAATCTCAACGGTGAAGAGAATGGTGAGAGGGACTTAGCGAAATAACGTTTCTTAATTTATTTATACACAAAACTGTGTATATAGGTGAAAGGATTTTTGACTCGTGACAGTGCAGAGACGAAGGTAGTAGTCTGGCGAGTCTAGGCAAGTCGTTGCATGCTGCTGCCTGTCAAAAGGCAGATGACCGTGATTTATGTGAGAAGCCTGATTGCCACTTGACTGACTACTGTCAACATCATAAACAACAATGTGCAGTAGCTTGACAACGGCATCAGAAGTGTATATAATCTAGGCTGGCTACCCAGCAATCTAATATTCGCAGAATCTTCCAGCCGATTCACTAGCGTTAGCTAGCTAACGTTAGCTAGCTAACGCTAGCTAGGCTAGCTAGATGGGCACGCAGCTAGCCTAGCTAACGCGAGCCAAGATCGGGTATTTGTCAGCCTGTGTGATCAGTGGTAATTGCAAGCTATCTTGACTGGACAACAATGCAACATTGACACCGAAAAGGCAGGTGTCAAGGCGTATCCACAACAGTGGCAACTCGTACATGGTTATTTGGTGCTAATAAGACTAGTCAACAACTTTAGCAAGGGTAGGTGTTATGTTAAATAGTCGAGCTATCATATTTAATTTAGGCTAGCATGCTAGCCAGTATAGCCAGTGACGCTTTGACACATACAAGTCGTTCGTTTGCTCGAAAAGGCTATAGCCCACATCAGCTAACTTTTGTAAAGGTCTGCATCACAGTAGCCATCGACAACAGTATTCTGAATTTATTAGCTAGCGAGGTAACCTCTACGAGAAGCCTTTTTTGTTTTCATAGTTGGGCTGACAACGTTTCTCTGGTTATGGTTGATTGTGAGTCAGTGTGGTAAAGCTTTCATTGATAACTTACCCGACAGGTAGTCTAACGTTAGTCTAAACTTAATAACCATCTCTCTTTGTAGCCTGGCCGCACGATTAGACATACTTCTAACCATATAATTGTACACTAATAGAGCCATTGAAACAAAAAGAACTGTACTAAAATCTGAAGTATCTTGTGAGTAGGTTCTTAAAATGATGTGGCCTCTCAAATTATTCGATTGTGATTTCCAGCCAGTACTCCTCACTTGTCTCCGTGACCTGCCATTTAAAGTGAAAGTATCTGGATGGGAATGTCCTGCATTGCAGATAATACCACACAGTGCTGTATTAAAACTCCATATATTGCCGGACTTGAAGATATTTTTTTCTCATAGATTTAGAAAAAGAGTCTCAACCAGTCAACTCACATGGTTATTCCTCTCGACGAAGCCAGAGAAGCTAAGCCCATGTTACGGCAGCTATGTCTGTATGCTTCAGTAAATAAGGCCGGGTGGTGAGTCTATTTGTGTTCTCACTTGGTCAGGGGCCCTGGCCCCATCTCTCAGGCTTCATTGCAAAATGGTCTTATTTCCCACAGTACTAGTCTGAGCCAGTCACATGCCCAAGCTTACCCCTGCTGCGAAGGGACATTGCTGCTGTTGCTTCTAGCAGCTCCTGGACTGGACAGGGAAGAGAGATGAAGAGGGTTTGGAACAATGCTCATACTGGTTATATAACTGGCCTAATACCATTGCTATCAGTAACACCGTATCCCCTTACATTGAGATTGAGGTAGTCTATCTGCAGTGTCGTGTGGTTTGTGTCATGGATGGTGAAGCGCTTGTCTATTTAGTGATTGTCGGTTGACCTCTGCTTTGTGTTCCAAAGTAAAATGTCACGGTGTCCGGAAATAATATGCCAGCACCGCTCTGTGGTCTAGTGTGTGCTCCGCAGTCTGTGCCATGCCTCCCTGCACCCCGTTATCTGCGAATCACATCAACTTTCAGCACACACAGGCTCAGTGGAAGATGTGAGATAAGGGTTTTCCAATGGCCGGGCTAGGAAAACGAGAAGAGAATGAGAAGAGTTTCAGTTTATTGTTTTGGCATGCACCCACGTAGTTCTCATGTGGTGGCCCCCCTGGAGTGCCGGCTCCTGCTCTGGAGTGCCGGCTCCTGCTCTGGAGTGCCGGCTCCTGCTCTGGAGTGCCGGCTCCTGCTCTGGAGTGCCGGCTCCTGCTCTGGAGTGCCGGCTCCTGCTCTGGAGAAGATCTGTGGGCTCAGGGAACAGGACGGCCACTGCGTTACTCATGTGAGAGACATTTCGGCAGTTATTTGGTATGCTGAGACGATTAGCAGCCGGGGTTTGCATGAATGTCACAGAAACGTCCGTCAAACGGTTTCCGGTTTCTCAGATCCTCATCCTTTCGTTTCAGTTGCAGCCGTAGAGGTCAGTCATTACCTGGGGGGGGGGGGGGGGAGAGACCCCCTGCGATTCCTGCCCTTCCCCGCCTGGTGTTTGCGTAGGCTCGTGTAACTAGGACTACCAGATGTGAAAAGAAAAAGCAGAATACGACAGATGCTAGCCTGGTCGAACTTACTTGGGCTAGCGTGCCAGCGGAAGCGTGCAGATCTGGTCTGTATCCTGAGGGTAGAACTGGGAGTTGTGCATCCAGTTTTTCTTCTACATCATCACACTGTGATCCTGTGACATTTCACATGAGCCCCCACACTCCAGCCAGCTTCAGGCATCCATCCTCAGATAGCGCCTGTGAACGTTACTATAGCAAATGGTACCCTGCGATGGTGCTAAGCTAAATGCCTCTACCGTGGTGCGTTGAAGCCATGCCTGGGATCAGGGATAGGCAGAGGTCATGATAATTTCAAAGACCCATATACACTTATGGACATTTTAGTGAGTCATAAAGTGAGTGATGGACCACATTTACAGTATGCTAAATCAACACAATGACATTAACAGGTCAACCCTGTAACTTTCTCATATTGAGAATTAAAGGCACACAGTATCAAAGTTCAGGGCCATAACTTCTTGCGACTGTACTGTAGGCATGTGCAGGCTTTTACACTCAGAAATTCTAGGAAATCGATTTGACTGTCTGGCCAGATCTCTGTAATCTTCCCTAACTGGCCATAGGGTTCACCCTCAGACAGTTTCTGTTTTACAGATGCTGTAAATCTGGTTTGGGTCTGAATTCTAAGAAGTAACATCAATCTTCCAGGATAACTTGAGGTTAATGTACTGGTACTGCACATTTTACGGGTACTGTTTTAATGTGTTGTTGACACCAGAGTACAAAGATTGTGGGAGAAGTTTTAAATGCTGTTGGGGAAGATGCCTATTCAGTCAGTGCTGGAGATGGCTTAGACATTTAGTGGCTTGTATACAGTACACTTCCAGCAGCATTCTGTTGGAAGGAAAGTAGTTAATTTGTCTGATGGAAATGGTGGCTTGGTTCCTTTCCTACACAGGAACTGAGATAGGCCAGAAACAGGGAGAGAGTGGGTGAGAAAGAGAGAGAGAGAAAGAAAGTGTGTGCGTGCTTGTGTGTGTGTGTGCATGTGTTTGTGTGCGTGTTTTTCTTACAGGGGCTTTAGTTAAAGCACTGCATTCTTTTGTTGCCTGACATTCTCAGGTACCATGGTCACAGGTTAGCAGAGCCCAAGCGTGCTCTAACAACCCTCTCTTGATATCAATAGAACCATGATCGGATGATCGAATGCATCCATTCAGACTCATACAGTCTCCTGTTATTAAAAGGTATATTACATCAAATGCAGAAAATTAGGCCACTAACATTCCAATGCAAGGCAACAATGTAATGATCAGCCATGCAGACAGCTTATAGAAACGAAATGGGTTAGGCAACATATAGGCCTAGCGGCTCATATGACATACTTATGTCTCTGTGGTTGGCGTTAACTCTCAACAGTCCCTGGAGCACTCTGAGAGATCTTGTTAAGCTAAACTGAACTGAGGGTTTGGCTTGGAAGACTATGAGTGTTTTAATCACATCAGGTGGTGTGGACATAAATTGCTGAGGCCTCTCTACCACTCTCCTGCCTTTTATCTGCCTCTCTCCATATGGCTCATACTCTCTCACTCAATCTCTCTCTTTCTCTCTCTCTCTTTCTCTCTCTTTTTGCACCCCACCCACTGTAATATCTAGGTGTCTCACAGACACATTCATCAGGCCTCTCTGTGGCTTCTTACAGATTAACAGTGCCCAGAGTTAGAAGGACACAGCCCCACACTGATCACTCAGCCTTTAACAGAGACCTGCTTCCAAACACCACCGTCATTAACTTTGAGATTTCAGCGAGTGTGTGGAAATCGGATGTGACCGGAGTGAGACTCAGAAGGGGGGGGGGATCTCGCTGCTGATCCAGAGATCTAGAAGGTGGCTGCTGGTGTTTGTGTGGTTGGTAACAAGAGATGCACCAAGGAGCTCTGGAATGTTCCTGTACAAAGCCCTTAAACACAAAGACGATGAAGAGGACGTCCAGGTACCGATCCTGCCTTTTGACACCTGTGCTTTCTTCTCCCGTGTTTTTCATTTTCCTACCAGTTTGTGTGTGTGTGGTGATGATGCGTCGAGTATGATATAATTGCGGTTGGCCTCAGTGAAGAGGCCGGAGGTTTTGGTGTGCCGGATTGCGTAATCCCTCAGTCAGTAGCCTGATGTCTTTGTGGTCTTTGGGACCGTGGCCTAGTTTTTGTGCAGGGTTTTCTGGTGGTGGGTGAGCCTCATTCTGAGGGGGAACTTTCAGGGTTTGTGCTCTGTGAAGAAGGGGATTACTGTAGCTAATCGTTCACGGGGCCCTGGGAGAACTAGCTGAGGAGGAACAAAAAGGTATTATCGTTATCGAAAATTTTAATTTGGAAATTCTTGTGACATAAATCCTTATGTTGCCATGCCGATGCTGTTTGCGCGAAAGTACTAGCTAACATGCTGAAGTTCCCACTAACATTTAGGAAGTTTATTATTTATAATTGGTTAAACTGAAGGGTTGTATAGTTAATGGCTTTAGAAAGAGACCAGGATCCTACTGATATTGTATTTGGCTTGTTGAAGTGACTGCTGTGCAATACTGCCACAGATGGTTCACCGCTCTTTACATGGGCTATGCTGTTCTCAGGTTATTCCTAATTTACTGTTGAAACTACTGACGAATGCTTAGTTCTGTTATTAACATTTATTTTCTGGTTTCTTTCTCTGCAGTCCCAGAAATCCTGGATAGAAAGCACTTTCACCAAGAGGGAATGTGTGTATATACTTCCAGTGTCAAAAGATCCCCACAGGTATGTGTTTGTGTCATGGCCGTCTGGTGTTGGCCTGCATGCTGATGGGACTACAGTCTAATTGTATAGTGTGTCATGGTATAACCTAATTACATTCTCCAACAGTCAGTAAGCCAGTTCCCACATGATCATATTGTTTATGTCTACTACTATAATTTGGGCTTTGAGTGAGAGGCTGTGCCCGCTATGAAAGGTTGCATCGTGTCTGCAGCACATGGTGGGGGGGGGGGGGGCGGGGGAGATCCATTTCCTGTTCCTGTCGATGTCTTTTGTACAGTGTCGTATGAATGTCCTGTGAGTACTTTCTCAGTGCTAAACTTCTGGAATTTGACAGGACAGGGCCAGAATTCTATGGTGCATGCCTGCAGAGGACGAGCAGACCACAGTTTAGGGACACGCACTACATTTGCTTTACAGCTACGTTCCAAAATAGCCAGCTCTTGTGAAAGCACACCGGTAGTAACATGCTTACTAGTAGACACAATGTAACGTAGGTCGCTAACATCCGTATAATCATCTAGTTCTCATATATACCTCTGTTCCTGTCAAACTGTCATTCAGTGTTCCCTGGTCTCTAGATGTTTAGCCGTGTCTCTGTTGTTCTTAGTTACACTTTGATTGGCCGGAGCTTCCTGTCCTCTTTCCTGCCATCTCTCGCAGTTACTGAGTTACTTTGTCCTGTATGTATTTTTGCAGCAATTATTTTCCGTTTGTATTCTCTTGTCACAATGCAAGTCTGTTAAGCCAGTACCCGTTTGAAATTCGTTTAGGTGATTTTGTTGAGAGGGAGAGGAGGCATGTTTAGTAACCACAGAGGTGTCAAGGGCAGAACTCACCAAGCACACTTGATTCCCAGCAGATTTTCCTCCAAATCCTAAAAAATATCCTGATGACCCAATTTAGATTAAACCTGAAATAAGTTGGTATATATCTGAATGGAGAACTCCTAGTTTGCTCTTTTCATTAAACAGATTTATTGAAACAGATTTCATTAAACGGGGTAATTTGATCTTTTGCAGATGTCTTCCAGGATGCCAGATCTGTCAGCAGTTGGTCAGGTAAGTGTCATTATTGGAACACAGTCCCTGCATCAGATATATATATATATATATATATATATATATATAATACAGTTGAGATTGTTATTCTAACATTCTGTATGGTTGCATTCTGTATGGTAAAAATACAGACCACTCCTTGGCACCAACCACTGAAAAACAACTGAACTGTGCTCTCCCGGTTCATGTTTTTTTTGTAATTTTACTATTTGAAGTAAAAAAAAGGAATGAAATGCAGCAAGACACACTGTATGTTTGATGTTTTAGTATGATGTTCAAAGTCGAAAAGGCTAACATAAGTACAGGATGTACTAAAAACCAATGTGCTATTTTTAGGCACTATAGTATATCAGCTCGAATATTGATCTGTTATTAACGATATCGTCTCAAGGCTATCGTCCTTTGAAGAGATGATAGCTGTAGACGCTGTTGACTTGAGTGAAATGAACCTTGAAATGATATCCTGGAATGAGGAAGTGTTTTATATCCTATACCACCCCTTCTCAGGAAATAATTAGCTTCCAGGCTTTGTGGGACAGGATACACATCTACGCCTAAGGTGGCTGGGAAAGGAAACGGGAGCTTTTGGGTCGGCCCGGCCATTGGCTGGCTCGCACACCGGAAGGGTGTGACTCTACCGGCTCGTGTGTCTCTCCTACTGTCCTCGTCCAACCCCGTCTCTCGTCTCTCCCTCAGGTGCTGCTGTGGGCGCCTGGTCAGGCAGCACGCTGGCTTCACGGCCAGCCTGGCCATGAAGTACTCGGACGTGAAGCTGGCTGAAAACCCCAACGCCTCGTCGCCGGAGCTGGAGGAGTGGTCCGTGGACAAACACACGGAGGAGAGCCCCACTGACGCCTACGGCATCGTCAACTTCCAGGGAGGGTCCCACTCCTACAGAGCCAAGGTAGAAAACACACACACGGACACTTCAGACTGGGCTGGTTTTACTGTCAACAAAGGACAAGTTAGGTCTGGTTCTTATGGGGAAACTTGTCTTTCCCTCTTTCATAAAACCTGAACCTAGTGTTCCACCGACGGAATGTGAGATCCGAGACTGTGTAACATTCACGTTGCATTATGACAGCTAATCTCTGTGACATATTCCAGCGGAAGTGTTCTATAAGAATATGAGGAACCCCCTACAACACCAAAGGGCTACAATACCATTTGTTTAATGTTAACAGTAGGATGGACTTTGCCTGCTTCCTCACCCCCCTGTTCCGCCGTGTGTGTGTGCAGTATGTGCGCCTGTCCTATGACTCGCGGCCGGAGAGCATCCTGCGGCTGATGATGAAGGAGTGGCAGATGGAGCTGCCCAAGATCCTCATCTCTGTCCACGGAGGAATCCAGAACTTTGATCTGCACCCTCGGATCAAACAAGTGGTGGGCAAAGGGCTGATCAAAGCTGCTGTCACCACCGGGGCGTGGATACTCACTGGAGGGGTGAACACAGGTACACACACACACACACACACTCCTTCCCTCAGTGTGCTGATTTGGCAGAAGTGACTTAATGTCAGGTTAAAGGGGGTGATTTGTATTTTGTGTCATAGCGTAGGTGTGGCGTGCAACTCCAATCATAGTGTTTAAGTCATTGCTCAGTGGGTCAATTAACCAGAGTGGTCTTTACTCCATTAAGTGACCCCCCCCTACAGACTTACCTGCAGAGTTGGACAAATCTGCACTCTTGATGGTGGGGCATCAATGCAGTTATTTGGCCTGGTTATTGCGATCCATACTGATTGGTGGATGTCATTGCATCCTAGGTGTGGCGAAACACGTAGGCGATGCACTAAAAGAACACTCTTCCAGATCCTCACGGAAAATTTGCACTATCGGGATCGCTCCCTGGGGGGTCATCGAGAACAGGAACGACCTCATCGGGAGAGACGTGAGACACGGATTATACGTCCTCATCTCTGCTTCACATGTCCTCATCCCTGATTCACACGTCCTCATCCCTTCTTGTCCTCATCCCTGCTTCACATGTCCTCATCACTGCTTCACATGTCCTCATCACTGCTTCACATGTCCTCATCCCTGCTTCACATGTCCTCATTCCTGCTTCACATGTCCTCATTCCTGCTTCACATGTCCTCATTCCTGCTTCTCATGTCCTCATTCCTGCTTCACATGTCCTCATCCCTTCTTGTCCTCATCTCTGCTTCACATGTCCTCATCACTGCTTCATATCTCCTCATCCCTGCTTCACATGTTCTCATCCCTGCTTCACATGTCCTCATCCCTTCTTGTCCTTATCTCTGCTTCACATGTTCTCATCCCTGCTTCACATGTTCTCATCCCTGCTTCACATGTCCTTATCCCTGCTTCACATCTCCTCATCCCTTCTTGTCCTCATCACTGCTTCACATGTTCTCATCTCTGCTTCACATGTTCTCATCCCTGCTTCACATGTTCTCATCCCTGCTTCACATGTCCTCATCCCTGATTCACATCTCCTCATCCCTGATTCACATCTCCTCATCCCTGCTTCACATGTTCTCATCACTGCTTCATATATCCTCATCCCTGCTTCACATGTTGTCATTCCTGCTTCACATGTTCTCATCCCTGCTTCACATAACCTCATCACTGCTTCATATTTCCTCATCCCTTCTTCACATGTCCTCATCTCTGCTTCACATGTCCTCATCACTGCTTCACATGTCCTCATCACTGCTTCACATGTCCTCATCACTGCTTCACATCTCCTCATCACTGCTTCACATCTCCTCATCTCTGCTTCACATCTCCTCATCCCTGCTTCACATCTCCTCATCCCTGCTTCCCATGTTCTCATCACTGCTTCACATTTCCTCATCCCTGCTCATTCATTTTGAGGGGATTTTCATATTGGAGTTATGCCATGTGTTCCTAATTGCTATCCTCCTGTATTACCAGTGTTGTTGACTCAACCCCCCCCCCCCATCTTCTATTTCATTTTCTTTCTCCTGTTTTGTCTTTCCTCCTTCCCACGGCTCCAGGTGATAGCTCCCTACCAGACCCTGCTGAACCCCCTCAGCAAGCTGAACGTCCTCAATAACCTGCACTCCCACTTCCTGCTGGTGGATGACGGCACGGTGGGGAAGTACGGCGCCGAGGTGCAGCTGAGGCGGGAGCTGGAGAAACACATCAACCTCCAGAGGATACACGCACGTAAGAGCCCCGCTCAGCCATCACACACCAGGACCAGGGCCTGAGAGGCAGCAGTGTCGCGGCTGCAAAACATGCGTCTTCAGAAAGCCCTCGCCGAGGGGCGTTGCTGTGGGTCGGCGTGGAGCTGTAGATCGCAGCGAGCAGGAGAGATGGGTTTGGGCTGAGAATTGGGAGGATTCGGGTCACGTTGTCCCATAGAGTTGAATTGGGGACTTTGTCTTTTCTTCTGGTCTTCAGTGCAGTCTGTCAGAAGAAGATAACAACACACAAGCTATTATCATCTGAACCGTAACTCCACAGTTATTAGGGTGTGGGCGTTGGAGTCTCTGAGAGGCCCCTAACCTTGAAATAGAAGGCATCGAACTTGTGTTTTTAACATAATGCATTTTGATGTGTCTTCTAGGAATTGGTCAGGGCGTCCCGGTGGTGGCACTGATCTTGGAGGGGGGTCCCAACGTCATCCTGTCAGTGCTGGAGTACCTACAGGAGAGCCCCCCTGTCCCCATTGTGGTGTGTGAGGGGACCGGACGTGCTGCTGACATACTGGCCTACGTCCACAAGCAGACTGAGGAAGGAGGGTGAGACACACACACACACATATCTGAATGCACACAACGCCTCTGTGCCGAAACCCCCATCCAAACGGGACTAACTGCAGCTTCTTTCAACCCCGTAGTGGACTCCCTGACGGTGTGGAGACTGAAATCATCGCTACTATAAAGAAAACCTTTAACTTCAGCCACAGCGAGGCCATCCATCTTTTCCAGACGCTCGTGGAGTGCATGAAGAGCAAAGAACTGGTAAATGCTCACCTTCGGGATCCCCTTAGACACAACCAGCTGACACAACCAGCCAACCAGGACACCTACGAGATATGAAGACATGTCTGATCTGTTGCGTATTTCATGTTATTGGTCGTTGCTCTTTGAACGACAGATCACTGTGTTCCACATCGGCTCGGAAGACTACCAGGACATTGATGTTGCCATCCTGAAAGCATTGCTAAAAGGTAAACCTCCCATGCGTCTCTGTACATCTTTTCTCCCTTTTGTTCTCTGTCAAATCTTTCTTCCAATGCATGCATCTCTGTCTGTCCTCCAGATATCAGGTTGAGGACAGAACGTCCTGCAGAGAGAGGGTCAGGCCTCCTTTGTCGAGTAAAATATTTTCTTTTCTTTTTCACGTGTCTACGTCAACCTAAGATGTGTTTTGAGAGCCGTCAGCCATCCTCTTGTCTCTGCTCTCGTGCTCCTTGAGAGATCACGTTACCGGCGTTCACAGAGCCCTATTCTTCCAACGCCCCCCCCCCCCCCCTCCCCTCCTCATCTCAAGCCTCTCTCCAAGCCATTCTTCTTCTTCTGCAGTCTTGTCAGACGAGAGGGTTACCTCCTGAGGGGAGAGGCTTCTAGGTATTCACTTGTGTGAAGCAATCGTGCTCCCCTCCCTCCCTGTTACTGAGTGCCGTAGTCCTGTACAGTCTCTGCTCCTCTCAGACAGGAATGTGTTCGTGGTCCACCCACCCTGGTGAAAACCCCTCCTAGCTATTGGATTCTGGGAAAAAATGGGTTGAGTCAGTTTAAGAGATCTGGCCGAAAGACAAGTCTTCCCCAGGCACATATTTGGCTGTTAACCCAGCAATCATCTTGTTGAACCAGTAACGCACTGGCACATTCTGTAGAATCCTCCAAGACTCTGCATTTGAAAATTAGAAAATGCATTTGATACTTTAAAGCAACCAACATTTGCTAGCGTTTCCACTCAAGTAAACGGAATAGAATCGATCAATCCATGAACCTTACTTCACTGGCTGTGATGGTAGTTTCGTGTTTGACTGTTTTGTGTAAATGTGCAATGCAAATCTCCCACATTAATCTGGCTGTCTCAAAATCAGCTCCTGCAAAGGTCTCAAAGTTGTTGAACAGAAAAAAAGACTTCCTCATTGGGCCATAGTCTTTCAGGAGGCAGACGAATCCCCTCACAGCCAGTTTAAAATGGGAGGGAAGTTCAAATCCACATTGGGATTGGACCATGTAACAAGATAATCTGTGATGGGCCTATGGATATTAATGAATATCTCTTACTGTCCTGTTCTATAGTGATATAAAAAGGTTCTAGTCCTGCTGGTTAACTGTGTGTGTGTGTGTGTGTGTGTGTGTGTGTGTGTGTGTGTGTGTGTGTGTGTGTGTGTGTGTGTGTGTGTGTGTGTGTGTGTGTGTGTGTGTGTGTGTGTGTGTGTGTGTGTGTGTGTGTGTGTGTGTGTGTGTGTGTGTGTGTGTGTGTGTGTGTGTGTGTGTGTGTGTGTGTGTGTGTGTGTGTGTGTGTGTGTGTGTGTGTGTGTGTGTGTGTGTGTGTGTGTGTGTGTGTGTGTGTGTGTGTGTGTGTGTGTGTGTGTGTGTGTGTGTGTGTGTGTGTGTGTGTGTGTGTGTGTGTGTGTGTGTGTGTGTGTGTTCTTCTGCCCTCCCCAGGAACTGATGCATCTGCGTTCGATCAGCTGGTTCTGACTCTGGCCTGGGACAGGGTGGACATTGCCAAGGATCATGTTTGTCTATGGACAGCAGCTATTGGTACGTGTGTACAGGCAACAGCTGTTGGCATGCCTGCACAAATTGACTTTGGACATCCTTTTAATAGTCAACTAAAAAAAACACGCACAGGGCCAGCCAGAGTTGCCAGCCAGAGACTTTGGGACTTTGTTTGTCTAAACTAAGACGATTATACATTTTAAATTCCACTTAATAATACAATCATTTATAGATTATAGCTATTATAGTAGAGTGTTTGTCAGCAAATGAGCTTAGTGGACAAGTACACTATATCTCTCATGAGTGTGTGTGTAGGTGGGTTCCCTGGAGCAGGCCATGCTAGACGCCCTGGTGATGGACCGGGTGGAGTTTGTCAAGCTGCTGATTGAGAACGGTGTGAGCATGCACCGCTTCCTCACGATCACCAGGCTGGAGGAGCTGTACAACACGGTAGGTCACACGCCTGCCTCTCCGCCTGCCTCTCCGCCTGCCTCTCCGCCTAGACGGTTTGGGACATTTACATTTAGTCATTTAGCAGACGCTCTTATCCAGAGCAACTTACAGTAAGTACAGGGACATTCCCCCGAGGCAAGTAGGGTGAAGTGCCTTGCCCAAGGACACAACGTCATTTTGCACGTCCGGGAATCGAACTGGCAACCTTCGGATTACTAGCCCGACTCCCTCACCGCTCAGCCAACTGACTCCCTGGGATGTTTTCGTTAGCAGGTAAAATCTCATCTCAAACCCCTTTTGCTTTTCTCTGTTCTAGAAACAATCTCCAACCAATCCTACTCTCTTCCACCTCGTGAGGGATGTCAAACAGGTAGACACCCAGATCCACAGACCGCGCGCTGACATCCATCCCCGTTATGTCGTTCACATGGCTCACGTCTCTGTTTGTGGCTCGTCACCAGGGTAACCTCCCCCCAAACTACAAGATCACCCTGATCGACGTGGGCCTGGTCATCGAGTACCTGATGGGCGGGACTTACAGGTGCAACTACACCAGGAAGCGCTTCAGGATCATCTACAACAATCTCCATGGCAACAACAGGGTAAGAACAAAGTGGACGTTTTACATCCCTCAATCCATTTTCAGTTGTCCCCTTTTTTCCGAACGAATGGTGGTTCTTCTCCGAGATTGAGATCAGAACGTCCCTCCGCAAGGTTAGCTTCCACCTGTGTGGCTGCTGCAGCCTGACGCCCTTTTTAGCTGTCGTGTCTAACATCTCTGGGGGGGGCGGGGGTGCAGCGGTCCGGCCGCCACGCTGCAGGGTCAGGCGGTCACCTGAGGAAGAACCACGAGGCCTTCAGCATCCAGGCCGACAAGAAGGAGAAGACCCGACACAACCACTTCATCACCACCGCGCAGCCCTACAAGCCCAAGGTAAAGCCCCCAGTGGGGATTCATCCAGGCGCCTTTATCCAGTCAGGTGGCAGGTGGTGAGGGAATCGGGCTAGTAATCCGAAGGTTGCCAGTTCGATTCCCGGTCATGCCAACTGACGTTGTGTCCTTGGGCAAGGCACTTCACCCTACTTGCCTCAGGGGGAATGTCCCTGTACTTACTGTAAGTCGCTCTGGATAAGAGCGTCTGCTAAATGACTAAATGTAAATGTAAATGTATCCAGAGTGACAATGTACTGGGGGGGTTTGAACCTGCGACTTCTTGATCTGCAGTCAAGTGCTCTAAACCACTGAGCTATACCCTCCCCTGCATACACCCAATTGGCCCATATGAGGGACAAATGCAGTTCCACTCACGACCTAACTAAACTACCTTCGTAAATGTTACCTTTCTCCCCCAGTTGGAGTCGACCAATGAACAGTCCAAGAAGAAGAGCAAGGAGGAGATCGTGGACATAGACGACCCCGAGACGAGGAGGTTCCCCTACCCTTTCAACGAGCTGCTGGTGTGGGCCGTGCTGATGAAGAGGCAGAAGATGTCGCTGTTCTTCTGGAAGCACGGGGAGGAGAACATGGCCAAGGCCCTGGTGGCTTGCAAGCTCTGCCGCTCCATGAGCTACGAGGCCAAGAAGAGCGATGTGGTGGACGACACGTCGGAGGAACTCCAGGACTACTCCAAGTAAGATTGTGGAGTCAGGTGGCTGAGTGGTGAGGGAGTCGGGCTAGTAATCCGAAGGTTGCCAGTTTGATTCCCGGTCATGCCAACTGACGTTGTGTCCTTGGGCAAGGCACTTCACTGTACTTACTGTAAGTCGCTCTGGATAAGAGCGTCTGCTAAATGACTAAATGTAAATGTAAGTAAGACATGCTCACGCCCCTGACTCCCTGAAGGAGCAAGCCTGCTTTCAAGTGTTATTGTCAGGTGCACAGAACGACACAAGGTCAGACTGGGCACTGAAATTCTTGGGACAAGACAACGCAAGCAACCTAGCACAACATATAAGTACTAAGAACATAGACTACATCTATGATGAGCGCAAATAAAATAGAATAAAATATAAATAAAAATAAAATAATAGTAATGAACATCCTAATATACCAAAAAAAAAGTATGCAATATACAATAATACACATTATACACATAATTTTAACTCGGGATCAGTGCTGTCACTTAAGGAGAGTTGCCAGAATCTCTGTTCTTATAGACTGTAGAATGTCTGTTTTTGTGATGGTGATAATGACGATTATGGTGATGATGATGATGTTAATGATCATGATGTTTGCAGTGAGTTTGGAACCCTAGCCGTGGACCTCCTGGAGCAGTCGTTCAGGCAGGACGAGACCATGGCCATGAAGCTGCTGACCTACGAGCTGAAGAACTGGAGCAACTCCACCTGCCTGAAGCTGGCCGTGTCGTCCCGCCTGCGGCCCTTCATCGCCCACACCTGCACGCAGATGCTGCTGTCCGACATGTGGATGGGACGCCTCAACATGCGCAAAAACTCCTGGTACAAGGTGACCCACCTCACCGGTCATGTCGCGCGGACACTGCTACAGTTGGGTGCGAGCTCACCCCAAGCTCTTTGAGTGTAACGCTCGCGTGTGCGTGTTCTCCAGGTGATCCTGAGCATCCTGGTTCCTCCTGCCATCCTGCTGCTGGAGTACAAGTCCAAGGCTGAGATGTCCCACATCCCCCAGAGCCAGGACGCTCACCAGATGACCATGGAGGACAGCGAGCACAACTTCCAGCATACGTCTGACGACATCCAGATGGTCTGAACACACCCAATGTCTGAACACACCTTTCGCCCATTTCTGTTTACATTACATTTACATTTAGTCATTGAGCAGACGCTCTTATCCAGAGCGACTTACAGTAAGTACAGGGACATTCTCCCGGAGGCAAGTAGGGTGAAATCCCTTGTCCAAGGACGCAACATAATTTTTCACGGCCGGAATCGAACCGGCAACATTCTGACTAACAGCCCGACTCCCTAACCGCTCAGCCATCTGACCCTGATCTGTGTGTGCGGTTGTCCCCACCGCGTGGCCGAGCGCTGTGCTGCCCGCTCACGTGTGTCCTGAACTCTCTGCTGACAGGACGTGTTCAAGGAGGCGAGGGGGGACGACAACGCGGAGGTGAAGACGGAGGCGGAGACTCTCTTCCGCTCCAGGAGACTACCCCTCACCAGGAAGTTCTACGCCTTCTACCACGCGCCCATCGTCAAGTTCTGGTTCAACACGGTATGAATCCCTCCCTCTGTAAACCATATAAAATATATATACACACACACACAAACTTTTTCTTTTGTGTGTGCCTTTTTTTGTGTCAGCTTTATTTGTTGATAGGACAGTTGCAGAGAGACAGGAAAGCAGGGAGAGAGAAGGGAAGACATGCAGGTAATGGGCCGAGCCGGATTGGAACGCAGGTTCCTGCTCATGTCACACGCTCTAACCCTTGTGAGCCACCGCCCCCAAAACTAACCAGGGCCCACTTGCCCTCAGGGTGGTTTCCAGGACCCCGGGCCTCATTTGCATCTCCTAGGAGGGAATTGTGTGGTTAGTCCTTGGCCAGGTCCAGCCTTGTAGGAGCTGATACCATCAGTGAAATGCTGGACCATGTCATTACCCCTGCTCCACTGCTTATCAGCCCTGTTACCATACCTGCTGTTCCTGCCTCAGCCCTGATCCCAGCACTGATGGGCCCTCAGGCTGAGCCCAGTCACCACCCAGGCCCCCAGGGAAACACTTAGAATGAGTAATGATCGGGAGGGTGGTGTTTTCATTGTGTTTGTTTCCAGCAGTTAATGTGTCAAGCCCTAGCGCTTGCATGGATCTGAACTCAGATGGACAGATTGGATTGATGTCTTAAGTCAGTGTTTGTTTCTCACCTGGCTCTGTGTGCTTTCTCACTGACATTCCTGCTAGCTGGTTAACTCACAGCTTCTGGTTCGTGAGGAGTGGTGCAATGCCCATGATGCAGTTGGAGAGTAACGTTGGTTAGTTGATTCCAACTTAATGGAGTGTGTGCGCCCATTCTCATAAAAGAGATGTGTTCGAGTCTTTACATAAAGTACCCGTGACGCAACGCTTGTAAACTTTTAGACCTATTGATTTTTCACAAATGGCTCGTCCGCACAAGAACTGCACGTCCTTGGGTCCTGATCAAGACACCCGCTGACTTCCAACAGCATACAATGCCAATAATCAAGAAACACGCTCTCAAACACAGAGATTTTTAGAGATGTAGTTAGATGGGGTTCTGTTGCTAAAGTTTGTCCTTTTTCCACAAAGGAGAGTTGGGTCGGTCAGAGAGAAGGGGAGAGAGCGCACTGGAGCTGTGTGACGGGTGCATCTCTAAGTCACCCCCCCCCCCCCCTCTTCCTCTGAGAACCCAGTGCTCTGCTCTCAGGCTGGACAAAGCCAGAGGCTATTTGCTCCTGACTCAGGATGTCAGAAGGTTCAGTCTCTGAGGAGGAGGCACTGCTAACCTCTCCTAAAAATACTCGTGTCATGCCTTGTAACATGCTGTGTGCTTCAAAATGTACCATAACAGTCGTATCCTTGTTTTCCAGCTTAGCGAGTGAGGAGGTGGGGGGGGGGGCGTTTTTAAACGACCGTCTTCACTGTTCTGTATGCAAGCTTGTGTCTGAATCTGATGAGTTGTGCTGTTCCTCGTCAGATGGCGTACCTGGGTTTCCTGATGATCTACTCCTACGTGGTCCTGGTGAAAATGCCGGAGTGGCCGTCACCTCAGGAATGGGTCGTCATCCTCTACATCTTCACCTCCGCCATCGAGAAGATCCGAGAGGTACTCGTACTGCTCTACCAATCTGTCTGTGTTCGTCCTTGACCCATCTAAGGAAGCCATGTTTATCATGTCGCGAATTAACGAATGCCAGTCCCTTCCGGAAAGGGTGTCCAGTCACATCCATCTCCCAAGGCTCTCCCCACCGTTCACTGTTCTCGGGTTTTGTTTTGTTTTTTTCTTCCCAGATGTTCATGTCTGAAGCAGGGAAGATCAGTCAGAAGATCAAAGTGTGGTTTGGCGATTATTTTAACCTCTCTGACTTTCTGGCTATCGTCACCTTCTTCGTGGGCTTTGGGTTGAGGCTGGGAGGAGATGACGTCTTCATCCCAGGCAGGATCGTCTACTGCCTCAACATCATCTTCTGGTACGTGCGGCTGTTGGATATTTTGGCGGTCAACCAGCAAGCAGGACCCTACGTGATGATGATAGGTAAAATGGTGAGTGGTCTCTAAAGCATTTGGCAGTGGCCTTAAATGATGATAAAGCAACCGCTTTAAATGGGGAAAAAAAACGTTTTTCAAATGATTATCGCAGAGAAACCTTTTACCCGAAGTGGTTAGCTATAATTTGGGCAATGCTTAAACCGTCATGAACAGACCATTAAGTACTATACCCAAAGTCCAAAATTGGTGCCACAGGAAAATGGATCAAATTTAGACTTTGGGTACAGTATACCCGGAATACAGTATATAGTATAATGTTTCAGCCTACTTCGAGCTCAGGAGGAGGTGACGTTGTATAAAGCGGGTGTGTGTGTTGCACGTTCTAGGTGGCCAACATGTTCTACATCGTGGTGATCATGGCTGTGGTCCTGCTGAGCTACGGCGTGCCCAGGAAGGCCATCCTCTACCCCAACGAGGAGCCCAGCTGGAGCCTGGCCAAAGACGTGGTGTTCCAGCCGTACTGGATGATGTACGGGGAGGTGTACGCGTACGAAATCGATGGTAAGGAAGACTATGATGGTAAGGACAGTTTTCCTACAGATTCTCACCACCAGCATGGAGGCTGATTTGTCACCAGAAAAGCACTGGAAATCAAAACCCACGTTGGACTAATCATCGCGCCCCTCACCCCCCCTGTCTACACACACACACGCGCGCGCACACACACACACACACAACTCGCAATTAGCACCAGGGTTGATCAGCTCTGGACCTGTGGGGCTAAAGGCCTTGTTGCAGGCATTTTGTTCCCTCCCAGTGCTCTAACTCACCTGGTTCTCAGCTTAGCGGCCTGTAAGTAGGTGTGTTGATGCTGGAGTGGAACAAAACAGCCTGCCCTTGCCCTGACCAGGATCAGAGCTGGCTACATCTCCTTCACACGTTGTCTAATTCATATTGTGTAGCAGAAGACACCAAAATAATGCTAAACCTGTTAAAACTGCTCAATTTTATTATTGAATTCTAAGAAAAATACTGAAGAACAGCTTAGTCAATCAGTATCAGTGTAATATTTTCCAACCACTGACGGGCTGTTTGTCACGTGATGGTATTGGGGCACATTTGTGCGGTGTGTGTGTGTGTCTCATTGTGTAACCTTTTCTCCGCAGTGTGTTCCAATAGCTCTGAGAACCAGATGAAGCCCCTGTGTGCGGCCGGCGTGTGGTTGACACCCCTCCTACAAGCAGTCTACCTCTTTGTACAGTATATACTCATGGTCAACCTTCTCATCGCCTTCTTCAAGTAAGACCACCCTTGCACTTTAGTCTAATTAGCCTATTTTCAGATATAAAAAAAGACAATACTTTTTTTTTATTTGTTATATTCCCTTAGCTGACAATTTTATTCAAAGTAATGTACAGATCATGTGGACAGCTTTACACATTCTTGTGTGACAGCACATTTATATGGGTCTTTCTCTTTGTCCCCCAGTAATGTGTATCTGCAAGTGATGTCCATCTCAAGCCTGGTGTGGAAATATCAACGCTACCACTTCATCATGGCGTACCATGAGAAGCCAGTGCTCCCCCCCCCGCTCATCTTCCTCAGCCACCTGGTGACTCTCTTCTCCTGCATGTGCAGGAGGAAGAGGGAGTACCGCACACATGGACCAAGTATGAGACAGCAAGAAATCCCCTCTGTGTTTCTCGGGCCTGAAAAGATCCCTCTGGAGTCTACTAGAATCGACCCAATTCAGCTAATCGGGTACTCCTTATTTTCAGAGTTGTTTCTGACAGAGGAGGACCAGAAGAAGCTCCACGACTTTGAGGAGCAGTGTGTCGAGACGTACTTCCACGAGAAGGATGATCAGTTTCACTCTGGGAGTGAGGAGCGGATTCGAATTACCTCAGACAGGTGGGCTCGCCGTGTCATGACCAGAAGCCAACCGTCTCCCTGATTTGTGCCTCACTGTCGTTTTTGTAAACTGACATTCTTGTCTCTTTCCTGACAGGGTTGAGACCATGTGCGTCCAGTTGAAAGAGGTCGGGAACAGGGTTAACTTTATCAAGCGCTCTTTGCACACTCTGGACTCTCAGATTGGCCACCTTCAGGACCTCTCAGCCCTGACGGTGGACACCCTGAAGGCCTTGACTGCCCAGCGGGCCTCCGAGGCCAGCAAGGTCCACAACCAGATCACCCGCGAGCTCAGCCTCTCCAAGAACGTGGGCCCGAGCCTGGGCCCCACGCCCGGTGACGCTGGCCCCCTCTCCAAGTCCTCCGTCCTGGGCAAGCGCAGCGTCGGAGCCTACTTCAGCTCCTCCTTCGCCCAGCCGCCTGCCAACATGGCCGACTCTCTCTTCGGGAGTGGCGTGGATGGAATCGATGGGTTGGGTCTCGGCCGGAGGGCAGGACCAGGGCTGGCGCTGGACACTTCCCCTAGCCCAGCTCTGAGCCCAGAGAGGATGGGGCTGACTGGGCTGGGCCACCTGGCTGCAGAGGCTGGCTCCTCGGGCAGCGCCAGCGCCAGTGCCTTCACCCTCAGTGCCATGGCCATGTCCCCCCCAGGCCTTCGTCACAGAGGCCGCTCCTTCACCCAGAAGCAGCTCACCCGTCCACAGGAGCCAGGCCTCTCCGACTCCCCCTCCAGCCTGCCGAACGTGCCCTCGCCCGACGCTCAGTTCTACGTCAGCACCCCCTCTCAGCCCAGCGGCTCGAGCCACCCTGAACTCACCCTGGGAGGAGGGGCCCACGTGGACCCCATCCAGCCAGATAGTGTCACTGTAGAGTTTGGGGCGTTTGTGGGTAAGTGTGAGCACGGAGATGATCAGAAGCAGCAGGAGGAGGAGTGCCCGGCATGTGTATATCCTAGTGTTGTCATTGTGTCTACCGCTTCTGCTGCAGCTGCCCCTATTTGCTTGCCTGCTCCTTCAAAGAGGGTTAGAATAAGCAACTGCGTTGAGAGACATTTGACAGATGGCGGGGAGGGTTACGTGAACGAAGCGTTTTGCGACGACGAAGGTCGATCCCATCGAGCGCGGCAGAACACGGGTGCGTTGGGCTCTCAGGCGTCAGGTAAGCCGGCCCCATCACAGCCGGACGACTGGCATAGAAACAGCCCCCTACCTGGCTGTGCCCTGGCCCCTGCTGTGGTGCCCAGGAGACCCCACAACCGGAGGAGCAGTGAGGGGAGTGTGTCGGGGCCTGTGGCCCCTCGAAAGGCCTCCCAGCTGGGGCAGAGCTGGCATGGAGGCCTGCTGTACAGATGTAGCGCAACCAGAAATCCAAGCAGTTACAGAGGTTTGAGTCTCAGTCTGAGTCTAGGAACAGGGATTGTGGCTGCAGGGTGCTTGGGCATCTTTCCATCTCTCTCTCGTTCGCTCTCTCTCTCGTTCGCTCTCTCTCTTTGTGAAGACATCAGAAATGACTAATGGAATCCTCTCCCCATCTCTTTGGTTAGAAACTAATATATATATATATATTTTTTTTTAGGACTGTGTTGGGAGTTCAATTAACAATGTTAACTGTCTTACACTGACTGCTTGTACCAACTTTACCATGTTTTATTTAAAAAATAATAATTGTATAGCATACTCATTCTACCTGATATGTCAGAAAGTTTTTTGTTTGAGTTTTTTTCTTCTATGGTTACAACCTTTTTGCATCAAGACAATGTATGACTGTCCGACTGATTGGCAGGGTGTTAACACCATCACTTTGTTGGGCTCAGGATTTGTTACACAGAGGTGAAAGGTGGAGGTGTTTTTCTGTCTTCATAAGTAACAGGCCTGAGTCAGGCTATCTGGTTGTGGTGCTATACTGTTTTTGTTTGTCCAGGTATTAGTGAGGCTGTGGTGGCTATTAAAGCCAGCCACCCCCTGACCCTGTCTGGGATTGACTCATTCTGCTCCTTTGTCACGTAGGTCATAAAGACAACCTGGAGCTGCAGTGCTCTTTCCCCAAAGAAAGCCCTTCTTCTAGCCGCCAGCTCAGCCCCGCCACACACATCAGAGAACAGGTGTGTGTGTGTGCGTGCCCATTCACCCTCACCTAAAGACTGATGCTGTTGTTCACACTATAGATGGTTCTTTATTGGAAAGTTGGCTGGCTGTTATTGTATCCCTGTTTTTAAAATGAAAGGACGGGAAACAAAGGCCGGCTCTCTGCGTGTTTCTGGCATTTGCATAAAACCCCTCCAGGGCAAAGCAGACTTCCACAATGGCTCTTTTACATAATAGACCTGCCCATGCCTGCTGTTTTCAGACTCCTATCCAAGCTCTTGGTAGAAACAGCAAGGTTGACCAACCATGTTCCTGGAAAGCTATCATCCTGTATGTTTTCACTAACCTGAAACGGCTTAAGATCCGGCTAATTATTATTAGAAAACGCACAGGATGGTGGTTGTCCAGGAAGAGGATTTTTGCAGCTCTGATGTAGAGGGCCTGGGTCCCATTATCTGCCCTCAACACTGCTGTTTCAATCTGGCCTGTGCGGTTGGTCCTTTGACCAACCCTTGGGAGGTGACGTTAGACTTCTAGAATGTAAAAACGTTGGCTGGTTTCTCAAAAGTGTCTCGTCTGTATGTCCCCCTCAGTCACAGCTGGAAGGCCACGGTCACATGAGGACAGTCAACTCCTATGCCGGCTTCACCGAGTTCGACAGGAGCCCGGCCTTGCTCCACCCAGAAGCCTGTAAGACTCGTAGACGCGCCAAACACACCTGCGAGCCCTCCTCTTCTGCTCCCACCAGTCCTGGATTTATCAGAGGGGGGCCGTTAGTGATAAAAGACTAGAACAGTCATCTGGTTCTCAGTGACATCCTCCATGTCAGTCCTGTGCACCATCTGGCTGAGTCTGGCACAGTGTTAAAGTTACGGTCCCATTTTTGGAAACCGTATTTGACTTAAAATGCCAGACACTACATGAATAAATAAATACAAAAAACCTTTGAAATAAAGTGTAAAATAGTGAGTGTAGCCCCTGGTTTGCTTCTCTCTGCAGCTCTGACTAAGAGGGAGAGGAACAGAGTGTCGGCCGAGGACATCAGGATCCACGAGGACCACAGGGCTGCGCTGCTGCTGGTGAGAGGATGTTGTCACCCCCCCCCACCCCCCCCCCCCCCCCCTCGCGTGTTTAGTCTTGTTGCACTGCCCTATCGTCAGAACTGGGTAATATGCGGTGATGTTATTGTGGCACTATCTGATCAAAAAGAACACAGGCCGTTACTTGTCTGTAACCTCTGAAATACTGTTAGAACTTTGCACTTCTGGTCCTTGAATATCTGTACTTAGTGTAAGCAGTATTTGTATGTCGCTTTGCATAAATCATCTGCTAAACGAATTCATGTCAAATGTAAATATTAGTCTTGGTAGGAAAGTCAATCATCTTAGTTTTCGGAGAGTACACTTAGGAATGGTTTGCTGGACCCCATGTTAGTTTCGTCAAGGATCACAATGATTCTTGCTTAGAGTCTTGCTGCTCTTGTTGGTTAGTGGTAACTGATTAAAATTGTTGTACTCGCTGTGAAATATTTTTTACTGTTGCTTGCTTTTCTACAGGTATACTTGCACTTATAGCGATTCATGTTGTTTAATTGTAACTTGTTTAACTACATGCTCTTCTGGTTCTTCCCTTTGGCACTTATTTTGGTTGTTCACAATATGGGCTTCATGTTTTGGCTACCCGCAATGTTTTTGGGGCTATCTTGTCGTTATTATCAGTGACCTATGCACTTTGTAAAGCTCTCTCTTGGAAGTCGCTTTGGATAAAAGCGTCTACTAAATGAATAAATGTTAATGTACACCCGCCTTTGTTGTCGACTCATGTGTTTCCTTGTCTTTCCAGGAAAGAGTGCAGGTCAAGTCGGCACAAGCCAGCAGTCTGTAAGTATCTCTCAAGATTTTGAGGCATGAAGACACGCTAATGTGTCATGCCGTTGCCATATACTTTGGGTGGCAATGTTAGCCTGGTCCTAACCAGACCCTCGTACATTGCATTTGTACTGAGGGTCTGGGTTCGCTCCATTGACAAGCGTTAACTTCTTTGAAGGCGGCTACTCTGTTGAAGTTTCAAACTATTGGATCTGCCCAGAGCCACTCTGATCTGCCATAACCAATCGCTAGGGTTCGCCTTAGCCAACTCCTTCACCACAGAGCTAGCTGCCGTAGCTGAAAAATCAAACTGTTCCCAAACCCCGTGGGGAGAAGGGCCACAACATCATGACCACCAACAAAACTCAGCAAGGATTGTTCTTGCTCCGGCTTTAACTTATGGATATTCGGCAGCGTTGCCACAACCGCAGAATAGCTTCGCTCGCATCTTTCTCCTCCGCCATTACTGAACTACAACTCAAACTAGTGCACGACATCAACGTCATTGTTCTCAGCCACTCCCTCTGTTCGCTGATTGGACGTACAAAAAAATTGTTTCTGAAAACCGACTGATGCATTGAAATCCCAGACCTAGTACAGAAGCAAAATCCAAATTGAGCGGAAGTACGTAGGAGGGCAGAGCCAGGCTAGGGCAACATTACATTCATGCCCAGTTCTCAGATCGCCTCACCGACTTGTTCTCTCTCACCGCCACACTTTCACGTCAAACTTTCTGTAGCAAAAACTGGTTGGGTGTAGTATGATCCTAGTACCTGGCGTTCGTCCAGGCTTCACATTCTCAACCTACACTAACTCCTTACCCTCACTGCCCTTCCTTTCCCCACGCCCCCCCTCCCCGCTCTCTTTATCCTGTATCAAAGTCCCCCCCCCGCTGTGGTACACTGCCAAACCTGGATTAGCATTACCATGGTGACAGCTTGGCTCTAAATGGACCTTTTGTTTTCTGTGTGTGCCTGTATTTGAGGAACCTGAGGTGGGAGGCAGGATATGTCTTCAGGTCTTTTGTAACACCAACAGGTTCATAACAATACCAAGTTAACTCGTCTCTTCTCCTCTGTGTTTAGCAGGGCCCCAGGGGAAGACACTCTGAATGGTATGAGCTTTTGAGACATTTCCCACACGTTGTGTGTCCCTCAGGGCTCTGTTGATAGTGCGTAGGTGTTCATGCCCTGGTGTTCTTACTTGGTTGCAGCTGCGGCGTGTCTCTACACATCCAGGCATGCTCACCTCGGGCCACGAAAAGACTGTGAGTCCCACCTCCACAGCCACAAGAAAGCTTCTACCTGCATCTGCGGGGCGGGACTTACTTTCTGTGATGTTTTGGTTTTTTAAACTAATACATTCAACCATTAACCATTTCTGCGAAGTATCACAGAGGAAGAAATGCTTGACTTCTTGTCGTTTTGTTTACCACACAGCCATTGGATCCCCCTTCAAGCCAATGGAAAGCTACCAGTATTCAGGTAGGTTTTGTGTGTTTGTAGATTACACATGGAGTACACTGAAATCGTACTACTAGTTGTGTAGGTAGTTGTGTTAGCTCTGTTGGTGTGTGATGTGACAATACTGGTGTGTTTGAGGATGTTAATCATCCCCCCCTGCAGCTGTAGAGCGTAATAACCTGATGAGGCTGTCCCAGAGCATTCCTTTCACCCCGGTCCCCCCTAGAGGTGAGACACAGTATTACACCTGGCACCTGCTGGTGCATCTGAACAATTGTCTTTTTTAAATGTGTATTCATTTAACAGACTCTTTTATCCATAGCAAAATATATAAATATTGCATGAGGTGCAGCAAATAACCAAGACCTGGAAGTGCACAGTCCAAGAGTATTTTTAGTGATTAGTACCAAGGAACGGTCTATACCAGCAAAACAATGAACTACTACAATATTACATAATTTGTGTTATATTCATGGGTTGGTATCATCTCTGCATTAGAAGGAGAGAGGATAGCTGACACTAGTATTCCTAGCCTGCCACCTCTCTCCCTGTTGCATAAAAGCCAGAGAAGCAAGTCTCCAGCCAAGTATCTTTCAGACCAGTTCACCCCCTGCTGCGCTGCCCCTGCAGGTGAGCCAGTCACAGTGTACCGCCTGGAAGAGAGTTCTCCCAACACCATCAACAACAGCATGTCCTCCTGGGCCCAGCGGGGTCTCTGTGCCAAGATCGAGTTCCTGAGCAAGGAGGAGATGGGCGGTGGTCTGCGGCGGGCCCTCAAGGTGCTCTGTACCTGGTCGGAGTACGACATGCTGAAGCCAGGACACCTGTACATCGTCAAGTCCTTCCTGCCGGAGGTCATCCAAACCTGGCAGAGCATTTACAAGGAGGACACCGTGCTGCACCTATGTCTCAGGGTAACACACACACACACACACTCTCCTGTGTCGTACAGGATATGGAAGTGCTGGGAAGTTCCTCGGTCACTGTTCGTCTCGGACGTCTGATCTCTTGACCGGGGAAACGGGCTTGTGAATGGAAATGGCAGCGTCGCGATCGTTTGATAGGGAAATGGAAACGTCACGCTTGATCATCCTTATCTCTTCCCAGGAAATCCAGCAGCAGAGAGCAGCTCAGAAACTGACGTTTGCCTTCAACCAAATGAGGCCAAAGACAATCCCATATTCTCCCAGGTACACACACACACACACACACACACACACACAAACCGAAACTGAACTGCATGCTTGAGCTACTAATACAAGTAGAACGCAAGAAGGTGTTAATGTATGCCACTTTCATGCTGTATTCTTTTAAATAATAGGCCTATATGTTAAACATCAACTTCAGGTTTTGTGTCAGTAGTACATTGTACACCATGGGCCTACGTAAGAAGTCACATCTGCACCTATAGCCTTTTCACCGAATAGAAAACCCTTTCACCACCCTTGCAGGTTTCTGGAAGTTTTCCTGCTGTACTGTCACTCTGCTGGCCAGTGGTTCGCTATAGAGGAATGCATCACAGGAGAGTTCAGGAAGTTCAACAACAACAATGGAGATGAGATTGTCCCTACCAACCTGCTGGAGGAGACCATGCTGGCCTTCAGCCACTGGACCTATGAGTACACAAGAGGAGAACTGCTAGTGCTGGACCTGCAAGGTAACCACTCATTCAGACCCCCCCCCCCATACTAGCTACCCCCCATACGAGCTACCAGGTATACGGGAATACATGCAGTGATACCTGCAGACTTGACCAGTAACTGGCTTTCTGTGTGTCCATAGGAGTTGGGGAGATTTTGACTGATCCGTCTGTTATAAAGAGTGGTGAGAAAGGGTGAGTGTTTTTTTTCTGGGATGGTTACAACTGAATGCTTCATGCTACTCTATACTGTATGAAAGGAAATGATCTTGCCATTCTGTACCTCTTTGGGCACCATTAAAGTAATGTTGGCTCCTGTCCCCAGCAGATCCTATGATATGATATTTGGACCTGCCAACTTAGGGGATGACGCAATTCGAAATTTCAGAGCGAAGCACCACTGCAATTCCTGCTGCCGGAAACTCAAACTTCCAGGTAAGGGGGAACCAGTGTTTTCCTTCCCCTCTTGACTGGCTCCAAGACTCCACCAGGTCTAACCCTAACTGGTTGTATATATACACAAACCACCTCTCCTCCATTCTCCTGTTGTTAGATCTGAAGAGAAACGATTACACACCGGATAAACTGACCCTCCAACAGGACGACTCTCACGACCCTGGGGGTGGGCTCAGGGAGTCCCGCCAGTCCATGAGGCTGATGCTGTAGGTGACCTGGAACCACCACAACCGGCCAGTGCTTTGTCCCCACGGTGGGAGCCACAGAGGTGCTAGTACGCACACCTCCACTGGAAGAAGTCACGCCTGGGTTTCTATGGAGACCGATGCATGCAAGACTGTGTTACGTTTTTGTTTGTCCCACCACGCCGCAAATCATAAAACATGATTCTATTTTTAAGATATGTAAATTGGGGGGGGGGGTGAGGGGGGGGACTTTTACAAATGTTTTTTACAAGTTTGTATGTTAATGAGTATATATAAATAGCTATCAACAGGTACAATATCACTGAATAGAGAGGGCTTAGTATTTATTATGAACAATAAGGTGTTGCCTTGTAAAGAACTTCAGCAGTTTTAAGTGCGTTGTCAGTTGCAGCAGTTTTGAAAGGGACATCCTGCTGATAGGCAGTCTGCAAGACTTAATGCAGAATGTCATCAGATTTCTTTATTTTATTTTATGTAAGTGTCATTGTATTATGGCATTTGTGGTTCAAACTTAATGGATAAAAAAAAAAAAAAAAACCTGGATTTGAAAATCTTGTAAAATATGGGCAAATTGCAATGCAACTTGTACAGTACAATATATGTCCTTTTTATGTGTTGAACTTTTAAAGTGTGTCCACCAAAAATTGCTGATAGAGTTTTTAATGTTACAAAGGTACTATCCTTATTTCTTTGTCATCAAGTATTGTATGAGCAAATTACAATCTAGTGTATCTTATAGATACTATTATCTGGCACGAGTTGAACAGATGAAATAATGATATTTTATGCAGGGGAAGTGAGATACTTATGGGTATATTACTGGATACATTTTTTTTTTTTTTTTTTTTACTGTATATCATTTTAAACTAATAAAAAGTAAAAAGAAAAAAATCCTGTATATGAATTAGAGATACATACACCCCTTTTCAAACATTCAAACTCAAACAACTGATGTTGGTTGGATACAGTAGTGATGACATGCTTTTACGCCTGCCTTGCATGTCGTGTGAATAGGGCATACTGGAGTCTTAGAGACGTGCACATTCTACACATACATCCAGAGGTCTCTTGGATGGCCCCGCAGATAAAGATTGGCCATTTACTAATTTATTAACATTCCCCTTTGTATTCCCGAAATGTATCGTTTCCTAAGCTTAAACTATTATGATTCATTTATAATTAACTCAAGTCATCAAGTCATCATTCCTCCTGTTTCCATCTGGCTTGAGTATCTTCTGCTTCCTCATGAGGAGCTGAAGGTGCACAGTAGTCAGACCCAGAGGAGAGACTGGTAGTGAAGGAACACAGTAGTGAGACCCAGAGGAGAGACTGGTAGTGAAGGAACACAGTAGTCAGACCCAGAGGAGAGACTGGTATTGAAGGTGCACAGTAGTCAGACCCAGAGGAGAGACTGGTAGTGAAGGAACACAGTAGTCAGACCCAGAGGAGAGACTGGTGGTGAAGGAAGCTCACTTGGGTGCTTAGCTGAGTCCTTCTTCTCTGTTCTGAGTTGATGTAATCTGTCTGCCCTGGAGAAAGCAGGGTGATTAAAACACTACAGTTGTATACAGCTGTGTATAATGTCTTGATATACAGTTATGTCTGTTGTATATTTAGTTAGGATAGAACCAATACAGGCTTCCTATTCTCCTTCTTGGATCTATTGACTTATTTGGCTCACAAATTCCTCCTGTCAATACACTATCCGTATGATGTCAGTCTTAATGTTAACTGTTATTCTTGAAAAATACTAATTTATTGAGTCACAACTAGTTATCCAACCGATTTGTAATATCGCAATTTGTGAAGGTGATTATATTACGTTTATTTCTGTGTGTCTGGCCTGTCCCGGGGCTGGTTACTATTTTGGTGAAAGACCAGTATCCTCCCCAGGTAATACAGTGGCCTGCAGGTAATACTGCAACAGTGTCAGAACTCTAATGCTTCTGTAAGTAGCTTACCTACCGTCTCAGTTCCAATCCTTTTCACCGGCTAACACACAACTCAGTCCCGGTGGACAGAACACCCACATAAAGAACTTCTCTCCCTAGGTAAGGACTATTATGATCTGTTCTTATTTGTAGTTATGTTTTACTGTTACTAGATGACTGCAAAAGCAGGCCCCTTTGAGCAGTTTCATATTGTAGCAATGGTTGATCAAAATGTATTTGCAATGTGGTGTTAAATGTAGCAGCTTAGGAGTTTATCTTATTGTTCAAATACAGAATGTAAAGCACAAAAACTCAAGTAAAGCTAATTGAAGAGCTATTTTTAGCTAGAGATTGTACTTTAGGCTAATGGCTAATGATGCTCTTGGATTTACACTCTCAAATTCTGCAGCAATGTGAGAGCACTTTGTGTATCATGAGGGAGATGTGAACTACAGAAGCTAAAATGTATTATCTAAGAACTTGAGTACCTTCAGAACACTGTCTGTGACAAACGTATTTATGACTAATCCTGATTTTCAAAATATAAAAAGTAGAAAAAAACTATATTTAGGCTATATACCAGGTTTTTACTGCGGAGCGTAAGACAACATACTGTATTTCTGATGGCAATCTTATCGTAATAAGAGTATAACATTGCTATACTAGAGCTATCTTCTTAAATAATAGTCAGCTATAATCGCTTAATGTGTAATGTTTCACTCTCAATATGGATTATTGTTCCCAAGGTATACAATGAATACACATCTGTACGAGAGACTGTTAAGCTGTATCAGTATGGCATATCTATACAGTGTATGTAAAGTGTTTCTAGTCCAGTAAGTGTGCATCAGTGGCTCCCAGAATAGTCCTACTGCTCTCCTCTGCTTTGAGAAGGATCAGACAGTAGGGAGATTACCCACTACTTATCCCCTATACAGCTGTCCAGCCACACACCCACACACATACACCCACAGCCTATTGCTTACATGTTGCAACCTATAGACCTGCTCCAGAGCATCACCGAGTTCCAAACTCCAACTGTCAACTACATCAGTAGAAACTCCTTCAACCATCCGCATGGTAGAGTCGACACACACCCTAGCGCTCCAGCGTGATGGCTGATGACATTTCTCTGTGTTTGGTTCCACGTGTCCCTCAGATTGTGTGCTCGACCAGCTGCAGTCATGTGTGACCAGACCTTCCTGGCCATCACCTTTGGCCCCTGCGAAAACTGCACCGAAAACAAACCTCTCATGAACCTCTACATCAAGACGGACCCCATCAACTACTGCTCACTATGTGTGGAGACGGTATGACCTTTGACCTCACACCCTACATAATACACACTACATGCTACAGAGGAATTTACCCTTAGATACCCCATGCCTAAGTATTTATATGAAAATGAATGAAAATTACATTAGGTGGAATACAGGCCTTCTCTCTCCCTTGTCCGATAAAGCTCTGAGCCCCTCTAGACACATGCACATGCATTCAGAAGACACACGCCACATATACTTCCACATATCACCCCTGAGAGGTGTCCCAAGAGATGTCCTTGACAGGACACACATGCAAACACAGACACTCTCTCTAACACACACACACACACAAAGGTATTTTTTAGACAAAGATAATGGAAGTCACATGCCAGCACAACCCAGAAACCTCTTCAGTCCTTCTCGGAAGCAGGCGACTCATCACTGACAGGCAAAATCTCTCAGCTAACAAGCTCACTCAACTTCCTATTAAAAAATTGTAACTGAAACCTACGAAACCGATTTTCATGTTTACGATGGGGGTCAGCAGCTTCTACGTGACGTCACAGGAGCAGCATCAGCTGTAGCAAGTCAGATAGCCCGGGCAGCAAGCGTAGCGCGCGACTAACATCTGAGACCCACCGCCCCTTTTCCCGTTCCCTTCTTCTTCCTCTAAAGATGGCGTGTCAGGGACTTCAGTCGGGCGAGAGCCTGGTATCGCTGAAGACTGAGAGCGATTCCCTGAAGAAGAAGCTCGAGGAGGAGCGGGAAAAGCTGCATGATGTGGAGCGTGAGTGTTGGGGATGGGAGAGGGGCCTCGCGGTACTGTATCATGATTATAATAATGTTGTGAGCCAACGGAACCACCAGGGTCTAGGAAGTATAGAAAGGAATGTTAATGTTAGATACTTTCATAATGTTGAAATGTTTTGACCTTATAGTTTACTTGGGGGTTATTTTAAGACAATTGTGAGCATTGATAACGCTTTTAAAATTTCTTCTTGGATTACGAAATTATTCATACATTTATAAGATATAGATAACGGGACAAGTAGATTGTTTTGTACGGTTTGTACCCAAACTACGTGGAATCATTAACACGTCCATGGGACTATTAGCTGAACTACTTATGCAAACTATCATCATTTGTGATAGTAAACAAGCATGGATGCGCGAGTAGTGTAGGCTACGGGAAGCATGCTGTCCTCATGTGTCCTCGCTGTGGTGCTGTAACCGGTCAAATGGAAAATTGGTGTCCGAATTAGAGTAATCTCATCGGTCTGATATTTTATCCGGAAAGAAACAGTCTCACAGTAAGGGTTTAAACCTCTACTGGTTGACTTTGCACTGTAAATTCTTAGGTGTGTGTGTGTGTCAGTCAATCAGGTGGCTGAGAAGGTTGAGGTGCTTGGTGCATTTAACATGAAGACCCGTCGCATATTGAAGGGACATGGAAACAAGGTGTTGTGTATGGACTGGTGCAAAGACAAACGCCGACTGGTCAGCTCATCACAGGTGTGTATACACCCGTACACAGGCCTTGGTTTGTATCTATATCTATATCATATATATCTGTACATTCATCCCTAAACCTTTAAGAGCCCTCGATCCCCTGCTGTGCAGCTGTGAGGGTCTGCTAATTATTTCCGCTGTCCATGGTGCTGATGTGTCAGACAGCTGTTTGATCACTCCGCTCGTCTTCACTATATGCTTCATACTCCACCCTCTCAGTTCTCCATCACTCCATCTCGCTTTAGCCTAACCCCCTCCTCCGTTCCTCACCCTGTCATAAAGGTCCCAATAACCAATACTCAAAGGAAGTACATTGTATTCAACAGTAGGCACATTTAGTTCCTCACTGTTTTGCATTTTATTTAGATGTTGTTGTTTTTTAAATTATTTTTTGTCCTTCTCCTCTAGGATGGGAAGGTGATTGTTTGGGATGGTTTCACAACCAATAAGGTAAGAACAAACTAGATCAAACAAGGGAGTCAGGTGGCTGAGCGGTTAGGGTATCGGGCTAGTAATCAGAAGGTTGCCGGTTCGATTCCCGGTCGTGCTAAATGACGTTGTGTCCTTGGACAAGGCACTTCACCCTACTTGCCTCGGGGGGAATGTCCCTGTACTTACAGTAAGTCGCTCTGGATAAGAGCGTCTGCTAAATGACTAAATGTAAATGTAAACAATGAGTTATGTCACTGCTCCTCCTATCAACTAGTGCTCTCTGGAGAGAGGGTATAAAAGAGTGGCCAGAATATGATAGTGTGTGTGCGCGCGCACTCTAATGGGTGCCTGGTTTCACTGCATTGTTAATCCTGTGTTTTAAGTAGTTTCATCTAAAAGCATTCCTGTCAGATTACTAATGTGTGTGTGTGCGCGTGTGCCTGTCTATCTCTGTGTATGGATGTACACATTCGGTCATACATTTTGTACTGATGATGTTACTGTGTGTTTCAGGAGCATGCAGTAACCATGCCATGTACCTGGGTGATGGCATGCGCCTATGCCCCCTCTGGATGTGCTGTGGCCTGTGGGTAAGTTCTGGAGAAATCTTGTTACATATGTGTAAAAACACGTATTTTACTGACAGAAATGAGCATCAACTGAATCGTTCCTTCCCCCCCATATCTTTGTTTTACATGACCTCTGACCCTACCAGTGGATTGGATAACAAGTGTTCCGTGTACCCACTGTCATTGGACAAAAACGAGAACCTGGCTTCCAAGAAGAAGTCGGTGGCCATGCACACCAACTACTTGTCCGCATGCAGCTTTACAAACTCCGACATGCAGGTCAGACACTAAGATCATATTCCTCTTATTTTTCTCTTGATCTGGGCCTCCATGACCATGAAAGCTTGAAACTACAAGAGAACCAACTGTCTACTCTGTGGAATAGTATTGATTGGTTTAGATGGTGGAGAGGCCATCAGGGTGACTCAATGCTGGCTTTGAGTACAGTGGTGAGCAGAAGGAGCAGTGGACTGCAGGATGCTTGGAGATATTAGGCTCTTTTAATAATTAATTTCAGCCGGGCCTTATTCAGTCGTTCTAATCTAGAGAGAGAGGTGAGACTGAGAGCAGGATGGAAGAGGGAGAGAGGGGGAGGAGAGTGAGAGAGGAGGGGAGAATAGAAAGTGATGGCCATCCATTGTCGTGTATTTATAGACTCTGAATGGCCTTTATCTACCAAAGAGCCGAGCTTTCTGACCTAAGGGCCCTCATTTAGCAGACGCTTTTATCCAAAGCGACTTCCAAGAGAGAGATTTAACACACATACACACTCACATACATTTTACACATGCTGTCCCATTTTATTAGAACAGGCCAATCTCTGTGTATATGTGTTAAACTAATCATGCAGGAGATTAACCAATCACCACATGGAAAGAGCTATAGGCCGAGACCTGCTCACATTTACCCGCTAATGCACTAGAGCTGGAGTAGTGGTTAGCACACAGCAGTGTGGATGCATGTGTAAGTGCCCTTTATGTGTTTGTGTCAGTGAAAGTGCCTTGTGACCGCCTTTTATGGTGCGTGTGTGCATCAATGTGTGTGTGTGTCATTGGCCCATTAATACTCTAAAGGGAACATCAGATGGGATGGAAGGGGAAGTGTAGGAAGACAGACTGGTTCTGCTAAAAGGTCAATACAGGAAGGAGGCAGATACTGTATATGTCTTACATTTCCTTGGTTTAGTAGTGACAGTTAAATAATTTAGTTTTATTCTCAGACTTCACCACAAAAGCAAAATTACGACCAATCAAAGTCTGTGTGGATGAATCCTAATGGGGTAAAAAGGCTAAATACCTTTTGTAGTGTTCTGATATGGCCTGTACCTGCTTCAGTTGACCACAAGCGGGCAGTATTGTTAAGAAATAGAAGACCCAGTGCAACATGGGATGTCTTATCCACACATTCATATGAGTTGTATAATATGAATGTGTTTTTTGTGTGTGCTAGATCCTTACTGCCAGTGGGGACGGTACATGTGCCCTGTGGGACGTGGAAAGCGGCCAGCTGCTCCAGAGTTTCCATGGTCACACAGCTGACGTCCTCACCCTGGATCTAGCTCCCTCCGAGACTGGAAACACCTTTGTCTCTGGGGTGAGAGTGTGTGCCACAAAATCCCCCAGTAGACCCCCCCCTCTCCTTCATCTCTGTATCTCCCTTAACTTGTGTGTGTGTGTGCTTCTGTGTTCCAGGGATGTGATAAGAAGGCTAATGTATGGGACATGCGCTCTGGCCAGAACATCCAGTCCTTTGAGACTCACGAATCTGACATCAACAGTGTCAAGTAAGTTAGGCTCCCCTCACTGTCTTTTCTTCATTTCCATCTCCCTCATTCCATGTCTGTAGACAATCTCTTTCAGTTGATGGGTCATGGGACATGCAGAACTTATGAGGTCAAGGTTTGTTATTTCCTGTTGAAAAGCATTTTTTCCCACCACTAATTCTGGCCAAGCTATACAGCTGAGTCATAGTATCCTTTCACCTCCCTTTACCTCTGTGTTTTCCCCTTTTTATCCTCCCCTCATTTCCTTCTCCCGCCAGGTACTATCCCAGTGGCGATGCCTTTGCCTCTGGCTCTGACGATGCTACAGTGAGTTAACACATGATGACATAGTTAATCAAGCAATAAAATACAAAGTTAACCCGTTTAACTTGTTTATCTGCATGTGATGATGTGTCCTGTCTGATATTTGTCTGTTGACGAATCAACAGAGCTCATTGATCCGTGTTGCTGCTCTGAAACGTGTCCCAGAACAACACTGAAATTATTGACTTTGTTATCTTTCGATGATGTCACTGGTCAAAGATCACTCATTACACCTGGGCTATCCTACCATTGAATAATGTGACTGCTTCATGTATACTGGGCTGCGACTTTTGCATGTGTGTCGATTGTGCAAAACCGTCCTTCCAGGAAACAATAACCCACACATGCACACATTAGGATATCGACCTTGTGCGTTTTTGCATCTAAAACCTGACAATTTGACTTATATCCATAGGCGTAAATCCCGGGGGGACAGGGGGGACACGACCCCCCTGTCCTGGGAAAAATAGCATTTGTCCCCCCCAATAAATCACTGTAAACATAGGAAATTTAAATAATATTAATAATATACATTTAACTTATTACAATGTAGGCTATGTGTTACAGCAGTAATTTTGGTGTCCCCCTCAGGAATTGCTCTTGAGAAAATGTCATATAATTGTCCCCCCCAAAATTGATAGCAGATTTTCGCCACTGCTTTTACATTTACATTTAGTCATTTAGCAGACACTCTTATCCAGAGCGACTTACAGTAAGTACAGGGACATTCCCCCGAGGCAAGTAGGGTGAAGTGCCTTGCCCAAGGACACAACGTCAGTTGGCATGACCGGGAATCGAACTGGCAACCTTCGGATTACTATCCCGATTCCCTCACCGCTCAGCCAACAGACTCCCCTTGTCGCCCCTTGTTAATGAACCTCTCTCCCTTCCTCCCGTGTATCTAGCCAGTGGACTAACCATACCATTAGAAGAATACGATACAAGTAACTATGTCTATTCTGCCCAACCAATGTGTGTCACATCACTAACAGATTTCCCTTTGGTTTTGTCAGTGTCGTCTGTTCGACTTGCGTGCGGACCGCGAGGTGTCTGTCTACCAGAAGGACAGCATAATATTCGGAGCCTCCAGTGTGGACTTCTCTCTAAGTGGTGAGACTCAGCAGAGACACACCCTGCGCTTCGCCATCCCATCTGTCACGTGACCATTCACTTTCTTTTTAGTTTAGAAACATGATGTCATCGCTACTTCTGTTGTTACTTCCATCACCCATGTGTTGTTAGGGTGAGCTAACAGGTGACGATCAGCAAAATGCTCATGTAGGGATGCCAGTTTGTTGATTGTGTTAGTGCTTATGGATTCTTTTCCTCAAACTGGAACTTGTGAGATGATGTGGTAACGGTGGCTTCTACGCTAACCCCAAAGGAGGCTGGACAAATAACCACTTTAAAAAGTAACAGTTAAACGTAATCTAATCAATCAATCAATCAATCAATCAATCAATGAACATGTGTTTTGAAGACAGACTGTGTTGTGAATGCTTCAGCCCCTTGCTGAAACTATTAGTATTTCGAAGGAGTACCAAGGTAATTCATCAAGCTCTCGCTTAAAATCTATTTTTTATTACTTTACACTGATTGTCTAAAGAAGTAATCACAATTAAAGACAATTTACTCTAATTGTTTGTTGTCCTCAACACAAGAAGTACAATATCATTATTAGATGGCCGTGTAAAGATTGAAGCTTCTGGGGGAATTCCAGGGGAATAGCACAGTATGATATTCAGATCAAGTCAAATGTATTTGTATAGCCCTTTTTACATTTACATTTACATTTAGTCATTTAGCAGACGCTCTTATCCAGAGCGACTTACAGTAAGTACAGGGACATTCCCCCGAGGCAAGTAGGGTGAAGTGCCTTGCCCAAGGACACAACGTCAGTTGGCATGACCGGGAATCGAACTGGCAACCTTCGGATTACTAGCCCGATTCCCTCACCGCTCAGCCACCCTCCCTCCCTTTTTACACGCAAGCATGTCACAGAGGGCTTGCTATTCAGATGGACTTCATCTGTGCTTATCACCCTTCAGGTCGCCTGCTTTTAGCTGGCTACAACGACTACACCATCAACGTGTGGGATGTGCTGAAGGGAACACGAGTCTCTGTCCTCTTTGGCCACGAGAACCGCGTCAGTTCTGTCCGGGTCTCACCCGACGGCACCTCCTTCTGCTCCGGCTCCTGGGATAGTACCTTGCGGGTGAGTGGGGTGGGGCTTCAGGGTTGGTGTTCACCATAAAGATGAGGTTGGAGGTGAAGAAAGTGAGAAAGAGGTATAAAAAGTATGGTATATGGTATATGGAAATCCGGTCATTCAAACCACAGCCACTAAGAGACAATTGTAGACTTTCAGATCGCATGACTCTCAGGCATTGTTCTGCTTTCGGTATGTTGCAGAAAAACTAAGCACTCTGCTGGTCTCACTTCCTCCTGGATTTTTCTTCCTCTCATTGATGCTTTTCTCTTTCCTACAGATTTGGGCCTAGAGCCTCTGACATCATCGGAATTAGGGGTCAGATTTCTCCAAAATTTTGCTATCAACCACAAAGGGACTCATACAGCTTCCCTTGTCTAGTTACAGAGTGTGGATATCCAACCTCTATCCAAATGCAATCCACATACAATAACAGTCACATAAAACACAAACACACATTCATGCACACTTTGCTTTTATTAATCTTCGCAATGTCAGACAATAAATTCTGCAATCCAAGCAATCAAGGTTTG
The DNA here is from genome assembly GCF_038355195.1 of Osmerus mordax. Classification (NCBI taxonomy): domain Eukaryota; kingdom Metazoa; phylum Chordata; class Actinopteri; order Osmeriformes; family Osmeridae; genus Osmerus; species Osmerus mordax. The sequence goes on along the minus strand of NC_090062.1, from coordinate 14,790,663 downwards.
TCAAACGCAACAGAATGCTATTTGATTGGACAGCCGCGTATTAATTTCTATTCCTAAACATGTAGTTGTTTTTAGATTGATTATTACTGATTGTGTGCTAGTAATAATACTGTTCGCATTGCTGTTATTTAGTATATTCTATAAAGTGGAAGCTATTCTAAAGGCCCATGTCAGACCCTTAGAGCTTTGATGTTTCTTCAGACCCAGCAGCATGCATAGGCAATAGCCATGTACAGTATTACAGATTGTCTTGTAAATTTACTCTACCACTTTTGACTGTTCTGTTACCCCTTGTAAACTGTTATCTGTGATAGATAGGCAGTTTAACAGTCAGGTATTCCTTGAGTGAAGCTCCTTCTCAGATACATGTACAATACTGTTTATAATCAATATACTGGTTACAGAGACTGAGTCGGACCACTTGCAGTATTGTTGTCTAGACTTTCTTCTTTTTGTAAGATTTATCGGTTCTTATGTACACAGACAATTGAATATGACAAAAAATAAATGTTGTTTAAAGTATTCCTAAATATTGTTGTCGGTGTTGTCTTTTGTCATTAGTTCACCATATTACCTGCGACAATGAGCGAAGGTGAAGTACAAGGACGAACGTAATGCTAACCATATGGAAAGTTTCTTTTTTTTTTACACTGTATGGTGGATCACAGAAAACGAGGGTGGGGGGACTACCGGTGTAATGACGTAACGAAATCGTCGACTGTTGGGTGTATAGTCGGAACTAGCCGAAGCAGCGACGTGCAGTCCTTCAGTTGTCTGTACGTGAGCTGACATCGCTGGGAGGGTAAGATTTTGTTTAATTTCTATCCTGAAAAGTGTAAATATTTGGAATTATGTGTACGCGGGCTCATGTTAGTTAAGCTCAAAGTCTTACCGTTAAAAATGACGGATGTGTTTTGTCTGACAAATATCTCTATGTATGCTTTGTTGCTTCGGTTTCTCGGTGCACAACGGGTTCTTTGTGTGTTGCTAGATTTGACAGATGCTCGTAGTAGAGAGCAGTTAGCTAGCTAAGGTTGGTCTAACTAGCTGGCTCGCAAGTGATCAGCCTACGGCTAGGCTACATATAGAATCTTAACTATCTCCCAGCATTAAGGTGTTTTATTGTGGTTTACAAGCTAGCTTTTATTGAAAGATCATCAGCGTCTCAATAGTATTGTCTTACATTCTCTACTGGTAGACTACAGTACGCTACTACTAGGCTAGCTACTAACGTTACAGCTTCAACTACAAGAGTTCTCCACAATTCAGTGTAGCCACACTTGTTATTTAGCTAATAGAGCACGCTTGCTAACGTTTGCCGCTTACGATACAATTCTGAACCGGGTCCATTCTTTTAAAAGGGCATTTCGGTTGAGAACCAAGGCTGCTACTGTGGATGTGTTAGGCCTGAATGCTTACGTATCACTATTGCGCTCACTCATGAATCATTGTCAGGAATGAAATTGCCTAGTCTGAAGACTTGTTTTAAGCAGGAAGTAACTAATGTGTAAAGTATTGTTTGGGTTTCCTTGTTCTAGAATATGTCGTGTAGGCTGTGGAAGGAGACACTGGCTCTGGGAGAAGACTACCTGGCTTTCTGCTGTGCAAGCCCACGGCTAGCCCCTCCCCCTCCCAGCGAGCCGGCGGCTGCCATGAGACGTCTGGCACAGGACATGGAGACCCTGAACAGCGTCTCCTTCCAAGCCCTTTCCAAGAACCTCCTGTGCCACTCTGAACAGGACCCCTGTGCCAGCCTGAGGGCAGTGCTGAAAGAGATAGTTGTAGATGGAAAACTGAACTGGGGAAGGGTAGTGTGCATCTTCACCTTTACTGGTGTGCTGGCCAGACAGCTACAAGAGCAGAAGTCAAAGGGGCAGGACATTGGGCAAGGGCCTGACAAATGCAGAGGCTTGGCTGAGGCGATCGCTGACTTCCTGGGAGAGGAGAAGAAAGACTGGCTGCAGGAAAATGGAGGCTGGGTAAGCATTATCTCCTTCTCTTAGACTAACACCTAAGTCTGTGTGTGTGTGGTCATTGTGAATCATGTCTGGTTATACACTATGTCACTCTTTAGGTGTAGCGCAAAGCCTTTAGGCACCCTCCTCAGTGTGGCTGATTATGGGAATTAGAATGGCTATTGCCAAGAATCTGTGGAATGTAGACAAATGTTCCAAGTTAACAACTGATGTCTGTAGGCTCAAACCAGCACTGAAGCCTACACACAAGGATTTCATAAAGAAAAGCTGTCTTATATGGTGGACTGTAGGTTAGCAATTTTGTAGACTAAACTTACTGAATGTCAGTCTTACTGTTATTCAGGGTACCTGGATGCAAGTGAAGCCTTGAAACCCCCTAATACTCCACAGGGGGGGAAATTTGGTTTCATAATGAAACCTTGTTTGATAACGAAACCAGTTCATTCCACCTACGCTGCAATCTTGTGATGTGGCTAGGCTTAAATGGTGACTATGAATGGACTTTATACAGGTGTCAGAGTTGAAAATGCTGAAATATGACTCTGGAAAGCCTAAACACTCAGACACAGAAATGTTTTAGACTCGGGGAAGATAAAGCTTTGCAAGCCTGCAGTAGCAGCTGGAAAAACCTTTCTACTTTTGTGAAGGGATACCTTCCCTACTCTCGCGCACACACACACACACACACACACACACACACACACACACACACACACACACACACACACACACTAGACCATCTCTCCTTCACTGTGAGTTGGTCCTAACAGACTGCTGAAACTCATGCCACTGTGCCAAACGGACTTCATCGCAACACTCTAGTGACCTCAAAGGAATCCCCAACCCCCATAAGTTAGTAGTTCACGAGAAAAACAAGGGGTGAACCGCCTGTGCTTTGACGACAGGTGCTGTCCCCACACCATGGTTTCAATGTAAATACAGTGTGGAGGAAATAAAGCAGTTTTTTATTTTTTGAGCACTTCCTCATTTTGGTTGATAAATACTCGGTAGGGGTAACAATTTATAGTATGATTGGTTACTGTGCTTTAGACTGACACTTGTGTTAAAATGCAAAAAAAAAATGCAAAAAAGGCAAGAAGGAAATTGACTACTATGGATGTGTTTGTGACAGTTATATCCATCATTAGAAGCATAGTCTACTCTGTTTGGTCTGGTCTACCATAATTCAGAATGATGTAGTCTGAGAACAAATTTCTAGCAAAATCTTGAACAGGTTCTTAATATCTTAATGTTCATCAGATTAATATATTTTCCTGTTCAGGTTGTAATTCTTCCTGTGTTGTCTGTTCTGCAGGAAGGGCTTTGTAAGTTTTCAGATTGTGCCAGAGGGATGAACCAAGACTCCTCCATGAAGACGGCCCTGTTTGCTGTTGCTGGCGTGGGCATTGCAGGGTTAACCTTTCTCCTGGGGCGCTAGCCAGCGTCAATCACCTCTTAGCCACCATCTTTCATATCATCACATAGAAGTTTTTTGTTTTTTTTGTTTATGCCATTTATCTTGAAACTAACTTGTCGGTTATTAATTTGTGTGTCAAAGGATTGTTTTACGGTCATCCACAATGTTTGCACATATTATTAATTATGACACATAATCAAGGAGATTGTAAGAACGAATCTAATGCCTTTAGAGATGACGTGTAGGTGTAAAATCTGTCCTGAAGTGAACACTTTAGTTTTTGTTCTCAACATGGTTGATCAGAACCGTGTTATTGTGCAGGCCCCGATGTGACATTGTTTAATTTGTTTTCTCTGCCTTTAAACTTCATATGCTGTCCTGGGTTGTGAAATACACATAAATTAATATATTATATTTATAAGAAAATGTTGACAATTTCCATTCTTGGGTTTACCCAAATTAATTAGTTAGGTTATCTGCATTGTTTTGTCCTTTGCCTTCTGTTTGTTTACATGAGCATTGAGGCTGTGTGGCTGTGTGGGTGACTGGACAGTGGTGCTATGTGTTATCAAGCTGTCTGTTACAAAGGGACCAATTTGACAACTTTTTTTATGACCATATTTGAAAAAATTATTCCTATGGCCATGCCCCTATAAATGACTTTTTGGCACAATATTTTTACATGGTTTTATTTATTTATCGATTTCTTAATAAAAACAAACAAAAAACAACTAATCATAGTTACTGTCTTTTGTTGAGACTGTAGTCAGGCTGTTCTATTTGTTTCCGACTGATGTCGTAAGGCTGGTGTCGCCATTGCGGCTGTTTCTTTCCAATATCACAGGCCTGCCACATCAGGCCTCACTCTCCACATCCTTGTGCTCGGCTGGTTTCTCAGAATTGCTGAAATTAAAGCGCTGACTTGTATCCTGTCACACTTCTTAAGTGCAGTTGTCTGTATTTCTAAAGGATGACATGCTGCTCTCAGAATACACTTTCCACGTATCCCACGTGATCAGTTTCTTTGTGACACGTTGACCAGATAATGAACAAGATTATGACAAGATGAATGATGAAGGTGGGAGATGACAGTGGGAAATCCACTGTCTGGGACACTACAAACTGACTATTTAATCTCTTGTATGCAGAACCAACATATACTTAACAAGGCAGCTATTCTCCAGGGATTGGCAAGACACAATTTTTCCACTTAATCCACTTAGAAGATTTGAACATTTATTATTCAGACCTAGGTTTATATTTGAAATATCACACAATCCTGAGATTATCATAACTGGCTAACAAATGGGCCCTCCTTTTGGCCCACACAAGCAGATCAACTGCAAATATTAAATATGCTTTTGACAGTTTTTTTTGTGTTTTTTTATGTATTTATTTGGATTTCTACATTGTTGATAGGGACATCGGTTAATCTTTTCCAGGGCCCAGACACACATGCAGACTTGCTTCACCTTTAGTCCACGTCAACAATGTCACCCATGATGGTTGGCCATCACAAATATATACTAGAGCCCCCATACGTATAGGAGACATGATGTAAGCAGTGAAACCATTTCTTATTGTCGCAAATCTGAGACTACTCTACAGCCCCTGGACTTTAGAAACCCAGTTTCACACACACAAACACAACTCTTTATATGGCCTTAACAATACAAATAATTCCGCTTCAGCGAGGAAAAAGGAAATCCAGTGATATGGGCCTCATAGAAAAAGCTTTGGAATCATCTGATTCCAGTTAGCCTTCATGTTGTACAAAGCTCCTTTTATCTTTATCTTTGATATTTCTACTGTGATGCCATCACATTCAGTGTGGAGGTCGGAGAGAGAGTGGTTGTGTCAGGACACCACTGGTCTTTGGGCAGTGAGGAGGGCGAGGGAGACAAGGGTCACTGTGAAAAGCCTATTGTATATCATAACACTCTGTTGCCCTGACTCCCATATAGGACCCCATGTGTCATCCTTTTACATGGCCTCAGAACCCCTCACACAGCAGGAGGAGATGAGAGCTGATATTGTTGGAAAAGGACAGTACCATGTCTGTCTGTGTAATGAGACATCCGAGTGGTTCCTGTTGATGTGTTTTCTACCCAGTAGAACCACTGTGTCACTTCAAAAACAGACCAGCACTCAAATCCTAGTTATTGGTTTCGTCTGTTTTTTTTTGAGGATTATGGAGCTTACAGATCCTGCGAAGTGCACTCTGGATTCCAGTTTCCTCTAATCAGACAGGAAAGCTCAAGGGGATCAAGCGTAACAGCTGGAGCTACAATACTATAAGATATGATAGATACGTTCCGAATCAGCTTGTTTATGACATTATGACATGAACTTTAGTTCTAGAGGGGTAGTGGCAGAGCGAACCAGAGAGTGGAGATGGATGGTGGTATTGGGAGGGGTAAAGCCAGATCCTTTTGTTCTGTTTTGATATAAATCTATATTATAGACTGGGGTCTGTGACATCACCGCTGATCCAGTTTGTTTTTTGAGGCCAATAATTCCAATCCCCTGCCCATCCAGCTGAGCCTGTTTTCACGATGTCACCTGAAACCTACCCGGCAACACCCTTTCACAAGAGGATGAGGGATAGGGGTCAGAAGGGTTCAAATGTATGTAAACTCAAAAAAAACCAAGATGGAACAACAAACAACGGCATGTAAACATGTTAGACTGAACTGACACGTTATAGGTCTGAGTGTGTTCATGTGTGGTGACAGGACTGGCTTCAAGTTCGTCAGTTGTACCTCCTCTCATCCTCCCTCCGTCAATGTTCTGAGATTCTAGGCACCACTGAATTTGGTTGAATTGATTTTATGGATGTGACACACACAAAAGAGGCCTGGTGATGTTATTAAGTAGTCCATTTGACTATGTCATTACGAAATAGTTTTTTGATCTCTCCGATATGTGCCGATTACATCTTGGTCCATTCGGACATGCAGAACTGGAGAGACAAGGCCTCAGATCATCGAGACAGGAAGCCTGGGCTAGATGGCTGCTCTGATATTGTGCGTTGAAAGATTGTATCTCTTCATGGCACATGTATCTCAGGCTGGTTCTCATGAAGGTGCCATTGTGAAGTCGGTAAAATAAAGAACTACACATATATCAATCATTGGTTTATTTACATTTACATTAAATTTAGTCATTTAGCAGACGCTCTTATCCAGAGCGACTTACAGCAAGTACAGGGACATTCCCCCAAGGCAAGTAGGGTGAAGTGCCTTGCCCAAGGACACAACGTCAGTTGGCATGACCGGGAATCGAACTGGCAACTTTCGGATTACTAGCCCGATTCCCTCACCGCTCAGCCACCTGACTCCCTACTCCTTATTTAGATTCCATTGATGTCCACTGGTGTGGTGCAGAGCCACTTCATACTAAAATAATCCCCTAAAGGCATTGGCTACTGCAGGTAGGCAATAACTAATACTTAATGGTCCTACAATAATCTTAAACAAACATTGAAAGGTTACATGGAGTGACAGCATGGAACCTGGATGAAAACATACTCTTTATTTAGATGTGCACAGACATTTAGATACCAAACTGGGCCCCCTATTCTTGGGAAATGGTCATATCCTCATGGATCCTCAATGGTCTTCACTCCATCCCCACTCACATACAAAACCAAACTTGACCCAAGTGACAGTGCTGAATTCCTTTATTTGTCGTTTACAGATATTACAATTTCAACTTATTCCAAGTTTCTTAAGGGTGAACACATTCACTAAGCACAGCTACCAGGAACTACAAACAGTCCAGTTATTCATGTACACATGGGGTCAGAAAAGAGGAGGGGAAAGGGTGTCAGGTTTGATGATGTCATTGTCAGAATAATTCCAACATGTCAGTACGGCGTGATAAATGTTTGCGTTTTCAAAGCCACCCGAATCTACAGCTTGACACTTAAGTGACAACTTCTGAGTATCATACACCAACTCTTAAAAGAGGAAATCGCGCAAATATAATTATCTGACTAAAAATAGGCCATGAGCAGTCAGACCATGAATGAGATACTGGAACACAGAACAGTCTGATTGTATGAATGGTGGTGCTGGTGATGGACAATATGACAGTCTCCAGGAATGTGTCTAATTAACACAAGTTACTGAGTGAATTGAGAGATGAGATTCTGTCAAGAGCTCAAATACAGCAGGGGAGTGCGGTAGGGTTATGTGGAGCTGTGGAAGAACCCAAAGCTAGGGTTACAGGACTCATGAGTTAAGCTGAAGAACTGGATATTCAATATGGTTATATTTATTTGACTTCTGTGTTATTTAAAAAGTGCTTTTTGACAGACGGCGGATAAACAATGAATCAACTCTTGACACCTTATCAAAACACAAATTAGTTTAAAAAAAAACAAGAACAAATTTAAAGTGGTTCCAACATATATACTGCACATACACTGTAAACAGAAACAATGTCAGATAATCTTACTGTGCGAATGTCAAACAGATAAGGCTTTGTCTTAAAAGATAACTGACAATAAAATCTAATGTCTTTTAAACATTCATATGGGTAAGCATCAGTATTCCATTGTTATTCAGGTGTTTTCCCAGTCTATGTATGACCTTTAGTATATCTCTACACAGTCAATACTTATTATCCTTATGATGCTAAATCTAACAAAAAGACAAATTCCCAAATACTGTACAGTCATGTGGACCCAATGCTAATGATATGTTTACAGATCATGATTGCACCACAAAATAATTCAAGGAAAGGACTTTATTTCTACATCACTGATGATACATTTTCATTAGCGTGTACCTCCATCAGAGAATGGTTTAGTCATGGTCAAAGGTTGACACTGGTTAAGGTTGACAGGCAAATAAGGTTAAATTTGAAGTAGTAGGCCAAAAGATTCCAGGGTTCATTTTGATGGCACAGGAGGAGCAAGCCAATGGAACGAAGAGGCAACTCAACGCAAAATATTTGACGATCAGGTTTTTGCACTTTGTTACAGGAGACCCAAGGTACTGGGTAACGTCCTGTACATTTAATATCACATCTTACTAAACTGATGCATCTTTAAAAACTGTTCCAGTTCACAGCCGACAACCCACACATTTGGCTGACAGCCCTATTAAGCCATGTAGCAGTAAAGCTGAGCCCATGCATGGAAGAGAATGACAGCACTACATGCTAGTTAAAAAATTCTCGTTTCGATTTTTTCCTATTATGGTCGGGGATAATAAAAGGGCCCAATGTTGCCACCTCTCTGCTAGTACAGGGGTGAGCATAGTTAGACCAGGGCATTGGTCCAGAAGATGGGATTTCGCTTCTGGAGGAGAAATGAAAGTGATATTCTACAGCCTGGCAGGAGCAAGGGCAGTGCTGCTCAGTGACACATGAATCAGCAGTACTTGTATCCTCCACTTCACAAAAAAATCTTAATACTGAAATAAATAATTACACACTTATCGTAAACTTGTCTAGAGTTCAGCAGGGAGGATATTGTGGAAAGAACAGGATGTATCCAGTGTGCCTCTGTGCAGTTAGACCCCTACGATACAGCAGGTTTAACACAGCAGTAGGCTGAGTGTGTGTGTATGTGTGTGTGTATATCAGTGTGTGACAGCAGAGTTTGAATGAGATCTCGGAGGGAGTAGGTGACTGGGAGGGGGGGAGGAGGGTTTGCAGGACATGTCTGGCTAGTCCTGAAAAGCTAGAAGTTAGGTTATACCTGCACTTGGAAGCTAGTCCGCCGATTAAATCTGTGCTAAAAAGACTAGCAGTTCTACATGGGCTAATCTGTGCTAGATTTGGAGCTCTTGGCGAGGCAGGTTATACATGACAAAGCTACTTGAGTAAAAGCACGACACATTCACAAATAAACATCTACTTTGAAAAAGCTACGGTAGCGTTCATGAAATAATCCTACATCTGGTATTGACAGAAATATTATATAACAGCACTAGTCTAATTGTCTATACATCCTGTCTGTCCCACTGAATTTGACTTCAATAACAGTATTGTTGCTGTAACTGTCTCCCCAATTGTGATTACTCTTGTTGTGATGTGCTGGTTTGTCTGTTTGTTGTTGTGATTTGGTGTGTCTATATAGTTCTGTCTATCATGTTATTACCTTTGTTTCATTTGAATTCTCAATCACTGTCCCCATGAGAAGATTTTTGTCTCTTGCCAGGCCTTCTTGAAAATAAGAACAGGTTCTTACTTGACTTGCCAGTTAAAATAAAATCCCTAATATGAGCTCATATTCACTCATTTTAGACATCCATGTCTTCTGCAAAGAAACTCAAGTTTTCCTTAAAGGAGGGGAAGAAAAGATGCAATAAATAAAATATAATAGCGTGATATATATATTCATATTTATATGTATTTATATATGTATAAGTAGTATGGTACAGACGATGGGGTTCTGTCTTGGCTTGACTGTTCAGAGTGAGAGAAGAGAACATGACAATAGAGGAGAACTGAAGCTCACCCTATGGGCAGAGACTTGACTTCAGCGAGTTACATTCCTATTGGAGAACCGGACTGCTAGAACACTCACAACTACCGAGAACCGAGGGGAGAGGCCGAGGCCCAGGGTGTCTGGGCTAAAGGAAAGGGAATGTGGGATAACTGGGAGGTGTGTGTGTGGGGGAGGAGGGCACTGGGGGATGTACTGTACAGGACATGTTGGATAGTTTCTGCATTCTCTATGAGGACTGTGGGCTCTTTTTACACGCAGATGATAGGAGATGACACGTCGGCGCGTGACAAGAGGACTCACGGCAGAGTGTGTGTGTGTGTGAGGGTTTGAACATGAACGCAGGTGTGACTGTGTGTGTGTGTGTGTGTGTGTGTGCCCAGGTCTAGACGCGAGTGAGGAAGCTGAGGTTGAGAGAGCTGGGGATCTGGATGGTCTCCAGCGCCAGAGAAGAAGGGTTGAAGGGGAAGGTGACAGGGTAGATCATCTTAGTGTCCATCAACAGCTGGGGTGTCTCACAGCGGTCCCGCAAACGAGTCTAGTGAGAGGAGATGGAGGACATCATTTATGACACATTACGGTAGGAGGAGATGGAGGAGTATAGACAGTATAAATATCACATCACGCACACATGTATATATTCACAGATATATCAAACCAAGTCATGGCAGTACAGGGTACCTGTATGGTGCGTATGAATGTAACCGACACCCTCTCCTCAAACTCGTTGACCGGAGTGTACAAGTTCAGGACCTTCACAATCTGAGAGAAACACACAAAAAAAAGAGGTCAGGGTTCTATCGCCTGTAGGAAGACACCCCCTGTGTTTGGCACCAGGTGTCTGATTGGCCGCTGCCTCACCTGGGCGGTGGAGAGGGCGAGGCACATGGAGCAGATGGCCTCGGCGTCCTCGTCGGTCTTCTTCTTGACCTGCAGCAGCTGTGCCGCCTGGATCAGAGGCTCCAGGGTCTCCTTGGCGCCGCACACCATCAGGGACTTGTCTCTCAGCCACTCCTCCAGCTGGCTCACGTTGTACCTGGACACACACACACGCACGCACACGCACACGCACATGTACAACGTTATGTACGCACATAAAAACACACTCTTACAATAACCATCCACCTCATCCACAACCACCCCATCCACCCATATCCACACCCACCTATCCCATCAACACCTACCTAACCCTTCCATTTCCATCCACCCACCTATCCCCATCCACACCCACCTGATCTGCATGCCCTTGCTCCAGGAGCACATGTCCTTGCGCAGCAGCAGGTTGTTGAGGGTGACGGCTCCTATGATGTAGAACTGCTGCTTGACCACCTGCTTGATGAGCTCCGGGTCAGTGCCGTGCTGGCACATGATGGAGTGGAAGGCGCTGAGCTGCCGCAGGATGGAGTCCAGGGTGTAGGTGCCCTCGTCCGCAATGCTGGACGTGCGCTTGCGGAGGCCTGTGGGCTTGACCCCCGACACGCCCTGGATGGTCTCGTGTTCCAGCATGCCAGAGACTGTTGGGGGGGGGGGGGGGTCAAACGCATGCACAACATGAGAAAAAGTGCTCAAAAACACACACACACACACACTAGGAAGTAGAGTGAAATGATTTCACTTCTCTTTACTAACTAGGAAGTAGAGATACATCAACATACACATACTAGGTAGTGTAATAAAGCTACAACACACACACACACACACCGATCATAGGCTGGAGGATGTTCTCCATGCACTTGATGAGCTGCTGGTAGATCTGGATGGCCAGGTCACTGAGAACCTGCCGGTACTCTGCCAGGTCAAAGTTGGACAGACAGTGCTCGTTCTGCTTCGAGGAGTTGTGCTTCATAAATGACTGGAGAAACACACAAGACAGAGACACGAGGCAGGTTAGAACAGAGGCAGGGTGAGAGGGAAAGTCGGCGTGCGTTTGGAGCGTGTCTCACATCATCCCCGCTGTACTGTTTGAGACAATGGAGGAAGCGGCAGGTGTTGGACAACCAGAAAGAGACGGTCTCGAAGTCATCCCCCCGTTTCTGCAAGGAAAGAGAAATGGGTTGAGTTTTCAAACGTACCCATTTCAATAAAAGACCTACGAGTGACTCTTCATTATATCAATGGGGAGTCGCTGACCTTACCCACACTCTCTCTCCCTCACACACACACCCTCCCCTTTGTGTACGGGACGCACCTTGAGGATCTTCTTGATGCTGTTGATGGTGGAGGTGAGCAGCGTTCGGACCTTCTGGTCGTCGTTGACGTAGTCGGCGTGCCTCAGACACATGAACAGGATGTAGGCCGGCAGGCCCGGGATCAGGTTCACGGCCACACCACGGGGCTTGAGCTCTGGCCAGCGGAGAGAGGAGGGAGAGGGGGAGTCAGCCTGGGAACAGCCCTGGGGGTGGGGGTGGGGGGACGAGGGGGTCTGGGCTGGGGGGAGCAGGATGGGTTACTGACCCAGTATGAGGTTCTTGACCAGTTTGAGCTCGTCCTCCTTCTTGTACTCCAGCATGCCCTGGAAGTCCTTCTCCCTGCGAGGGATGTTCACCGGGCGGATCGGCTCGTCCACCATCTGACCTGGGGACACCTGGCCCTCGATCTGACCCGCTGTGGACACGGACACACACACATTTGTGATTAAGATTTTATTAATCCCCAGGCGAGGAAATGTGGATCACCCCTGCTGTAACAGGTTGCACTCCAAGACGGTGCCAACACACAATGCCTGCCAACACGCACACACTTCCCTGGGCTCCACTCAACCAGAATAGCCTGCACAAACACACCCGCACAAACACACCCGCACAAACACACCCGCACAAACACACCCGCACAAACACACCCGCACAAACACACCCGCACAAACACACCCGCACAAACACACCCGCACAAACACACCCGCACAAACACACCCGCACAAACACACCCGCACAAACACACTTAGCGTCTTACCGCCCATCTCCCCAATCTTCTTGGAGAAGACCTTGAGCTGTTTCTTGAGTTTGCGGATGGTTTTATCCTGCTTCTCCAGCTGTTCCATCAGATCCTAAAGGGGGAGGAGGATGAGAGACAGACAGGAAGTACAAAGAGGTGAGGGAAGCAGTGGATCCAGGTTTTCCACACAGTGTGCTTTTGGGAGCAGACAGAAAGCTCAGATCATAGAGGACTGACGCCCCCCAGTGGCAGAGAACAACACAACAACACCATCTGATACAGCTCGTGAAAGCCAGAAAAGATTTGGTGATGGAGACAAAGTATGTTCCCTGCATCTAGTCCCAGTATTGCCTCAATGGGCTGGACAGCCCCTCCTGCTCTGGAGGAGCGGCCAATGCTACCCTCACATACTCAGGAGAATCATTTTGGGCATGTGGCCTGCTTGGGTCTATAGAGTACTGTAAATATTATTTTTTTAGAAGTCATTATAAGTAGTCAGCTGAGCACTTTCTTCGTTCTTAGCTATTATTCTTGGTATTTATTTATGTTTTTATTGGTAAAACTCTGTAAACTGTGTCTCCATCATTCGGTGCCTTCAGAAAGAAGGGGTCTGATTAAAAGAAGAGGGGTGCTGATTTGCTGCTGTTTATTAGACGGAAGTGAGGGGTGCAGTTTGTCAGCTGGGGCTTAGGAAAAGGGTGTTCATCCACTGTGGGTTAGAACAGGAAACACTGCTGTGGGGAGTTAAGAGATCAGATGAAACACTGCTCTGTGAAGCGCGCACACACAGACACACACACACCAGCCTGTGTTAGTGGTCACACACGTGTGCAAGGACACAACACATCTCTCTTTGACACACACACACACGCAGTGCCTTATCTACATACAACCATCCGTCGTAAAATGATGACCCGGGCCTCGCGATACTCTGTGGGGTCGTCTGTCTTCAGCACGTCCTGACAGGTGACATCCACACAGATGAGTGTGTGACATAGGATGGATACACACACACACACACACTCATACACGCACTGTACAGAACCAAAGCACACTCAAATGGTGTGCCTACCAATTCTTTGGCAGGATGTCTTCCAGGCGAGCCAAATTGTCATTGGTGTATAAGTGTGATCTCACGCTGTGGGTGTGATTCCAAGTGTGAGCGTGTGATTCCAAGTGTGAGCGTGTGATTCCAAGTGTGACCACCTGCCCGTGATCATGTGCTCTTCAACTGGCTTCGGTGGGTTTCCTCCAGTGTGAGCCTTCCTGTGGGGTGAGCGGTTCTCTGTGGGATGTGGGATGTGGGCTGTGGGCTGTGGGCTCGGGTGAGAGAGGGACGTACCAGGTTCTCGTTGGTGAGGCGCGTGATCTCGTGCTGGAGGCTGGCCTCGATGCGGGCCTCCGGGGGCAGCTGGAGGTTCTGGGCCAGGAGCTGCTGCTGCCGGTTGTTCTCCTCCTTCACGCTCTGCAGCTCGCCGCGCAACACCTCCACCTCGTTGTCATAGCTACGCCGCTGCGACTGCAGCTGGGACTCCAGCAACCTGAGGCAGGGGGGGGGGGAGGGGGAGGGGTGGTGGTGAGGGTGAGGTTGCGAGTGTGCAAGGGGACAGGTGTGTGTGAATGAATGATGGTGAAAAGGGTCGTCGAGGGAACACAAGATGAAAAAGAAGAGAGGGAGAGAAAAAGGAGACAAATCAGCACCGGGGGTGAGGCGATCCCGGGGGCACAGCAGGCAAGGACTCTCACGACCGCAGTTGTCCGTTCTTGGCGGCATGCTGTCAGCCGGTGACACACAGCCCAGCTCCAGCAGACAGCCCTGCCTCCCCAGCCCTGCCTCCCCAGCCCTGCCTCCCCAGCCCTGCCTCCCCAGCCCTGCCTTCCCAGCCCTGCCTTCCCAGCCCTGCCTCCCCAGCCCTGCCTCCCCAGCCCTGCCTTCCCAGCCCTGCCTTCCCAGCCCTGCCTCCCCAGCCCTGCCTTCCCAGCCCTGCCTCCCCAGCCCTGCCTCCCCAGCCCTGCCTCCCCAGCCCTGCCTTCCCAGCCCTGCCTTCCCCTGGGCTGCGAGTCATCGGCCTCCCTCTCTCCTCTGTGCCTCCTCAGAACGAGGTCCACAGGGGCTTCAGCCCTGCCCCAAGAGGACAGGTGCATGAACATGCTGCATGTTGTTGACACACTTTCAGCTGTTTTAGTGGGTGACGGAGGCAGAGAGGAGAGCAAGCAGAGATACAGTGACCTGTAGACTTCACATACAGTATGCAAGTCAAGCAGATCACCGTCTAGGACGTCCATATATTCCTACACACACACACCAACTACCTGGAGCGTGTTAGTAGACAAGTGAGTACTACTAGGACGAGGGAGAGAAGAGGGAGGGGGAGGTTAGTGAGAGAGGGAGAGGGGGGAGGAAGAGGGACTGGTAGTCCCAGAGACCCAAGTCACCCCTGCAACCTGGCATACACATGCTCGCACAGAGCCCTTCGGAAAACACGGACAACCTGTTGGTCTCCTTTAACCCTTCATAAACCAGCCAGAGCTCTCCGTCCTCATTCAGCCTATGGAAGTCTGGAGTGGGGGATCTGAGCAACACACAGGAACAGACAGAAAAAAGAACAAAAGAAAAAGAAAAAAAGGCAACATAAAGAGGGGGATGGGGGGACACACAAGATGGTGTGTACAGAGGTGTGTGTGTGTGAGGAAAAGGTTCTTACAATGTGAGTGCTGTTCAGACTATGGATGGGTACGAAAGCAACCCAGTGCTGCTTCGATGTGTGGCTGTGTTTTTGAGCATGTGCAGCTGCTATGCAGACCACTGTGTACCTGTAAGAAGCACCTGTATGGACTCTGTATTGATTCTAATGTGCACAGCTTAGTGTCAAGGTGTGGATGGACGACACATGGATGATTTGACAACATAGATATTCAAAGCAAAAGTTGACATAATAGCGGGGAACATCCAAGTCACTTGGAGGAAAGGAACACAAAAAGGAACACAAATGATGCATGCAGGATTCATGCCAAGTCATTCCATAAGGCTGATTGGCTGCACCCTCCCCGTATCGTGACATCACTTCCTGTACCGCTGACAGTGTGGGTCCATGCTGCTGCCATGCAGCAAGGCTGTTTAACCCTTCCACAGCTCAGAGACCAGCACTCGACTCAGCTCTTAAACACAAGCATGCCCACCCAGATAACCCCAACAGCAGTCACAACCACCTGCTTGACTGACTCCCATTTCTTTGAAATTACATTATTTAATTCATGACACAATCTAAAGACATCATGTTCTGGAGGTAAACTATTCAATTTGGCATCAGTCACTGGACTGAAGAGTCCAGTGTCCCTACAAATGCACATAGTACTTGGCAGATCATTCCTCATGCTGTTAGAGCAAGCTAGCTTAGGTTACAGCTTAGCTTCATTACCATGCTAGTTAGATGAATGTCACTACATAGGCTGGCCTAGCTTAGCTTAATCACCTACATCAGCCTTCTCTATGGAAGACAAATTTGCCTCTGGTATCCCTCTTACAATTGGTCAGTGTGGCCATGCATGCTCTGCCCACGATGCATAGGCCACACCTGATTTGTTACCTGAGCTTACTCAGGAGCTCATTGGCTTCCAGCGGCATACGCAAGAACCTGGGTGATCTGCACAGAACAAACAGAGGGGTTCACAACTACACACACACCCACCCACACACACACACACACACACACTTCCCAGAAATCCCAAACACACCTCCAAGAAATCACACACACACCTCCAAGAAAACACACAAACACCAGTGGAGTTGTGGATAGAGGAGAGGAGGAGAGAGGTTTAGACAGAGGAAGAGGTGGAGAAACAGTGGTGAGTACCTGTTGGTGTCCTTGAGGCCTATGTAAGCCTGTTTGATTTCACCAGAGTCCTTCAACTTGGAAACATCCTCGACATGGTGTACAGGGTCTGTCATGGTCTCCTGAGGCACACACACACGTAAATACATGTATACATTTGTGATGAGCAATGATAAGGGCAGAGTACTTTCAGTATTTACTCTGTACTTCAGGACATCCTATTGTCATTACGCCTTGTTTGCACTTCTGTTTATAAGCCATTACGATTTGCACTTCTGGTTAGACTAACTGCTTTTTATTGGCTCTGTAATGTGCACAATGACAATAAAGTTTCATCTAATCTCATGTCAGAAGGTCACACTCTGATAAAGGCTAATGTTACATAACAGTGCCCCATCACCACAGGCAGCTACACACACAGCCGTAAAGGTCATCTACATCACAGCTCTTGCAGGTTGCCCCTCGCCACTGGTTATGATGTGGCCAGAGTGATTATTACCGTGACACTGCCCTCTACTGTTCAATGCACCTCATCAGCACCAATTGGTACAGACCATGTGTTAGAACAGGCTTACGGCCCAACTGGTTGGTACAGTACTACATGCAACACTAGACTGGTTAGTGGGGTCTTTCATTTTACTGGTTAGATGGCGAGACATAGATAGAAATGAAGAGAGATCTAAAATGAATAAACTATCATTTCCAAAGCATTCAGATAGTCATTCTTAGTACCTTCTCATCCTGAGGGGGGAGGGCATGTGTGAGGTGGAAGGGGGGGGGCAGGAGAGTTAGAAACACAGTTAGCACAGTAGACAGATCCAAGAACGGTACTTTATGTTAATATACACATAAAAACTGGCAAGAAGCGACCCCTCCTGTGCCCCAGGGAGGGGGGCCCCAGGGAGGGAGGGGCCCCAGGGAGGGATGACCCAGGCAGGCCCCTACCTTGTGCTGCATGGCCTCCTTCTGGCTGACCAGCTGGGAGCGGAGGATCAGCACCTCCTCCTTGCGCACGTCCAGCTCCTCGCAGGAGGAGTTCAGCTGGTCCAGGAGCACTTTGTAGGCCGGGGAGCCCGGGGCCCCCGTCCCTGCGCCTGCATTGCCCAGAAGGCTCTGCCTCATCTCTGCCAGGTTGTGCTTCAGCTTCTTGTTCTCAGACTCAAGCTCCTGGCGCTGGGGGAGGGAGGGGACAAACAAAATGGCCGCAGTCTAAATGGGGAACATTGGTACCTCATGGAAGAGGTACCTCATTCCTCTTACCCACACTATGCATCCTATCTCTCACACACCCACACTAGGTTGACCAGATCTCTCCCACACTTTAGTACACTACTAGGTTACCTACCTTTCACCCACACTATTGGCACATGTGATCCCTAATTCAAATCGCTTTACCTTAAGAGACTCGTACTCCAGCTCTGCTCCGCGAGCCTTCTTATGCTCCACGTCATCCTGCCACACAGACAGGTGAGCTGTTATAGTAGAGGAGATGTATAGTAACGCAGTGGTGTATTAGTACTGTGGTAGTATTGCAGTGGTACAGTTGTAGTTTAGTAGTACCCTGGCTCTAGCCCGCTGGAACTGGTCCTCCTTGTTTTCCAGCTCGTTGCGAAGCGACTGTTTCTCCTGCTCCAACTCTGTCACGCGCTTCTGCAGCTTCAGAGTCAGAGACGTGTCCATGCCGCGGGTCACATCCTGCCAGAACAGGAAGTGATACAAACATTTACAAAATAAAAAGTCATGTGTCTTGTGACCAGTCATAAGAATTTGGATATCACAAAGACGTTTCATGTCAAACTTTAGCCGGCCTGCCTCTTACCTCTGTAGCGCGGGAGCTTTCTTCTGATTCGGCGAACTCGGAGTTGTATGTGCACTCTGATTCGTTGCTGCTGTGTGTGGAATCTGTTCTCCTGTGGCCCGGCTTGGGGACATTCTAGAAGGAGAACAGGCTGTAAACAAACAGAACAGGCCCTGCTCCATCCGTACCTGAGCAGCTGTGTGTGTGTGTCTTACCACAGAGAGCGTGATCTCCTCTTTCAGGTCGTCGTATTTCTCTTCCAGGCGTAGGTGTTCCGTCAGAAGGTTCTGGTAGCGCGAGCGTTCCTCGTTCAGATCGCTCTCCAACTGCTGAGTCTCCTCTGCTAGAGCGCGAGTCATTTTCTCTAAAAGAGAGAAAGAGAGGGAAAGAGAGAGAAGAGAAAGAGAGGGAAAGAGAGAGAAGAGAAAGAGAGGGAAAGAGAAAAAGCGACAGAAAGTGAGGGTGGAAAAGGGAGCAGGTACGTTTTGAAATATCATATATTGTATCAATTTCATATCCTTTCAGTTCAAAAGCTAGCTGGCACATTATAACAGATGTGCACCTGCAAAGACACTTTAGGTTGATGTGATTGGTCTTTAGGACTGTGTACCTGTCATCTGCTGGCTCTGCTCCTTTAACATTCGGTTCAAGTCGTTCTTCTCGTTCTTCAGGAGTCCGTTCTGCTCCTTCAGCTCTGCTACCATCTACACACACACACACACGTTTCGCTTACCATCAAGAAGCCCATTTATTTAACAGAACTACTGAATGACTGTCCTGCACACTACTGCCTCTATTCTACCTGACAGGTTTTTCTCAGACAGACACACAGCACTAGTCTACCTGCGCTCACCTGGCCCAGGGCCATGACTCAGCCCATCATGAACCCATCCTTCAGCAGACTCCACAGGGCCCTAAATCATGACATACAGCGTTTCCACAGGAGCAAACCTCCAATGAAATTCTCTCTCTCTCTCTGAGGGACACTATGGGAAACATTTTCATTGGGGAGCGGAAAGGTGTCCATCAGACTTACTAGAAATTCCTCACCTGTATTTAAATATCTAGATAGAATGGGAGGCAGAGGAAAGGAGAGAAGAGAGGAGCGGAGCGGCAAGGAGGAGCATTTAAAAGAAGAGCAGAAAAGAGGAGAGGCCAGGGGAGAAGAGGAGAGGAAAAGAGGAGAGGCCAGGGGAGAAGAGGAAAAGAGGAGAGGAAACGAGGAGACAAGGGGAGAAGAGGCGAGGCAAGGAAAGAGGAGAGGAGGGGAGAAGAGGAGACAAGGATAGAAGAGGCGAGGCAAGGAAAGAGGAGAGGAGAAGAGCAGTAAGGAAAGACACGGATAGGAGGAGAGAAGGGAGAGAAGGAGCAGAGGACCCACCTTCTCCATCTCGTCCCTGTATTTCTGGGCCCAGTCCTCGATTGTCTTCTTCTCCTTCTGGGTGGTGTGCAGCTCCTTCTTCAGCCTCTCCAGCTCCTCCAGCAGGGTGCTCACGCGGTTGGCGTTGTTCTTGGCCTCCTCCTCGGCGCCGCGCAGACGGGTCAACTCGGTACGCATGCGCTCACTCTCCACCGCGTGGGAACTCTCCAGACTGTTCAGCCTCTCGCTGACCACACGGCTATCTTTGTTCTAAACCCAGAAAGACAGGAGTTGAGAAGATATGAAGCCCAAACTATAAAAAGAGACTCCGGTTCCAAAGAAGACACACACACACACACGGACGACAGTGAGGGACGTCACCTGCTCGTCGATCTTCCTCTGCAGCTGCATGATCTTGTTCTCCATGCCGATGTTGAGCTTCTTGAAGTGCTCCACGGAGCGCGCCTCGATCTTGAGCTTCTTGAGCTGGCGCCTGGCCTTCATCCTCCTGGTGCAGCACTGCAGGTACACGATGGCACGCAGCGAACGCTTGTACCACTGTCTGGCCAGCCAGCCACGCACATGCTTCTGGATCAACAGGGCCTTGTGCTCCCGCAGTAACTAGAGAGACAGACACACAGAGAGAGAGAGAGACAGACACAGAGAGAGAGAGAGAGAGAGAGAGAGACAGAGAGAGAGAGAGAACGAGAGATGGAGCAAGAGAAAATAAGAGAGGCAGAAAGACAGCGAGAGAAAACAGAGAGAGAGTTTAAGGTGAGTTCTATGGAACAAATGTCCTCTATCGAATGAGCAAACCTTTCTGTTGGGCTGCATCCTGATATCCTCTAACAGACAAGGACTCAATCAAAGCAGTGAGAGAGACAGAAAGATCTAGATAGAGAGAGAGACGAGGGGAAAGAGAGAGAAACAGGACTAGCAGTGTTCAAAGGTCAGCTGTATGCGTCCATCAAAGGGGTCCCACTTCTGACAGCACCACATCCGCACTGCTCACGCTGGACATCCACAGGTAACTCTAACCCTCACCCAGTCACGTGTGTGTGTGTGTGTGTGTGTGTGTGAGAGACTCACCCATGCTCTCCTTCATATCTGGGATGACTGTGTAATGCCAGGGTTTATTTTAAGACTCAACGACATGCTCACTGATCCGAGTTGGCCAAGTCTAGCAAGTGTGTGTTTATGTCTTTGTCTGCTAGAGAGTGTGTGTGTGTGTGTGTGTGTGTGGAGGGGCTCCTCCTACCCTGCGGTACTTCTGGCGGGCCATGTAGGCTCTGAGGATGGTCTGCATGGCCAGGGCAGCGGCCTGCTTCTGTCTGTAGCGTTTCCTCTCCATGTACATCCTCTGGAACTTCTGGATGATTGTGGCAGCCTGGGTCCGGCGCATGAACTTGGCCAGGCTGGGCAAGGAGGGTGGAAGAGAGGGGAGGAGGGGAGAGGAAGAGAGGGAAGGAGGGTGGACGAGAGGGGAGAGGAGGAGTGGATGGGAGGAAAGGAGGAATCAGAAGAAGTAGAAGTAGAGCCCGACCGATAAAGGATTTTTAAGGCCGATATCGATACAAATATTTGGTGATTTAAAAATCCGATATATCGGCCGATATATATATATAAAAAAAATATATATAATAATCATATCCCACCGTTCACATCCATCCAATTTAGGGCTACATCATCTTTCAGCACACTAACAGACATGATAGATTCAACCTATTTTCCTCTTACTCGATGAGATTGGCTAGGGGGGAAATGACTGACAGGTGCGCGATCCACTCACCAGCGGGCCTGGTATCCGCGGGTGAATCTCTGGATGGTGATGGCGGCGTTCTTCTTGCGGAGGTACTTCTTGCGAGCCAGCCAGCAGCGGATGGTCTTCTGGATGCGTATACAGGCGACACGGAGCTTGTCTGCTCTCAGCTTCTCTAGATAGGCCACCTGGCCAGCTCGGAAGAAGATCTTGGTCTTGCCAAACTGATACTTGTCCTGATCCTGAAGGAACAGAATGAGGAGGTATGTGAGATGGCTCTGTTCATTTCAACCTTCATTTCAACTGAGAAGCCTCATTGGCCTTGGGCGATTGTTCGCCTCACCCTCCTACTCCCCCACATTCCAACCTCACCCTCCTACATCCCATCCTCGGACACCTGCTCCTTACCTCTACCAGCTTCTCCAGGACGTTCCTGCAGGTCATCTTCCTGTCTGCGAGAACGTCTTTCTGCTTCATCAGCACCCGGTAACGACTGAAGAACTCCTGATAGGTCCATCTGAGACACACACCCGGAGGAAGGTTAAAGGTCAAATGTGCATCTCATTTCTACATACAGCATACTGTGTATGTGCTATGTAATGCAGTGTGTGTGTGTGTGTGTGTACCTGGAGGGGAATCCTGCGGCGGAAATGCGGATGGTCTCCAATACTCCGCAGGCTCGGAGTTGCTGAACCGCTCGTTTGGGGTCAAATCTGCACACACCATCCCTCCATCATCAATGCACCATCCCTCCATCATCAATGCACCATCCCTCCATCATCAATGCACCCGCAATAACCCTCCGCCATCAATACAACGGGTTCCCTTAGAGAAGGAGCCATGCACTCACGTGAAGGGGAACTTGAGGTCATTGGGTTTGATGCAGCGAACGTAGTGAGGAGTGGTGGCATTCAGAGTCTCCATCAAAAGCTGTAGAGAGTTCCGGAACTGTTGAAAGAACAGGGCACATACGAGGGTGGGTGTAAGAATAGCTTTTAACTGCCAGTCCACAGTGACAGTACAGCTGTTCCCTCCAGAGCAAGGAAGCAGGCGCGTTCCAGAGATTCCAGGGGCATCAGTGTCATACCTGGCAGCCCACGGTCTTCTTGTGCTCCTTGCTGGAATGTGCAGCCCGGGTCTTTTCGGGTTTGATGCTGAGGCGCGTGCGACCACCGGGGACAGCCCCCGAGGGACTTGTGGCTTTCTCCTCTCCCCGGAACAGCTCAATCAGCAGGTCAAACTGGGGGCGGCAGCCACAACACAGTCACTCAGGGACCTAGCATGGGGCTGAGGTCCAAGGCCTGGTAAATAAAGCGAGCTAGCTAGAAAAAGAACCTGGGGATCGTAGACTACAAGGCCAACTTGAGACCGTCTTGGGGGAAAATATATACTTTTCTTTTGAAAAGACTATTTCTTAGAATTGTGGTCTATATGATGTGCAGTAAACATATATTTGCTAGCCAAGGCTGAAGCCACAAGTCAGATTATGAGCAGAATAAGGCAGTGAGGAAATGTGTGGGGTTTGGGGATTAACTGCTGACTGACACAAGCTGAACTGAGTTGTACTGAACTGATCAAGATAGTGACGTTGACATGGTTTGTTTCAGCACAATACAGGCCAGGTCAACATGACAAGTGTGAAAAGGTTACAGCAGTTCTGGCAATGGAGCAATAACTAAGATTTCAAAATCTAAAACAGCTGGCAATTTGTCAAGTACTTACAGAAGTGAAATAATTCGTTTTCAACTCTTGCAGAATTGGAATAAAAATTTTAAGACGACAAATACACACAGTGTTGATGATCCGGTTGGACAAGAACAGGAGTTAAAAAGCTTTAGAGCTATATGTACATGGTAGTATGGTGAACATCTTTCACAACCGTCTGCAAGGTTAATCTGAGAAGGTTAAAATGGTTACACAGCTTCAAATATATAATAATGTATGTCACTCTTCCAAAGTCATTTAGCCAATGATTTCATCCAGTGTAATTGAGTGGTTCTACTGTAATGGCATACATCATGTATATATCCCACCATAGATCATATGCCTGCAGCACAGAGAGCAGTATATGTGAATATAACCAGGGGGTTATATTATGGTGCAGTCCTGCAGGGCCTCTGTCCTCCAGATCAAACCGCCACCATGCTGGTCGTCTCGATGGCACCCCTAGCACGGCCACACTGCCTCAGGATGGAAATGGGAACACTCTGCCTCCTTTTTATCCTCCCCTATACAGGTTTAATCAATCCGGGATCCTCTTAACCCAAACTTCTTCTTTATCCTTTTTGTGGTTAGTTAGTGCCCCGCATGCATCCCTTCACCTGACTCCATCCCACCCTCACCCTGGGTGGTTAGACTGCTGAGGGCCCTCCCACCCTCACCCTGGGTGGTTAGACTACCGTGAGCCCTCGTGACAGGAAGTGTGAGCAGGAAGTAGAGAAAGAAAGACAGGAGAGGAGAAAGGATTGAGGGATGTTGGTCAGCATTGTAAGAATGCCTGCATTTACCTTCTGCTCAGGGGAGAGGGTTGTCATGATGGAACAAAAACCAAAACATACATGGACAACAGGTGGGACAGACAGCACAATGAGAAAAGCAAAGATTAACGACAACCAAAAGTCTTAATTACATTCCCAAACTGAAATACGAAAAAAGGGTTTCAACCCAAATCAAAAGGCAAACACGCTACCCGTGCTTAATTAGGAAGATCTGATGGAGGAGTGGTGTATGATAGGAAAATACATAACACACACACACACACACACACACACACACACACACACACACACACACACACACACACACACACACACACACACACACACACACACACACACACACACACACACACACACACACACACACACACACACACACACACACACACACACACACACACACACACACACACACACACACACACACACACACGAGAGATGTGTAGAGCTTGGCTAGCTATGTTTCTAGAGCTTCATTAGATGCCCGGCAGGGAGTCATCATCACTTCTAGACCATTAATGGTTAGTCAGGCCGGTGTCCATGACGACAGGCTAGTGCTGCTAAGGTAGGTTCTTTCAGTAGAGTTGGACACATGTTTACATGTGTTTCTGTGGATGTGTGTGTGTGTTTGTGCGTGCTCGCTTGAATGTGTGAGTGAAAGGTAGTGTGAGTGTGTGTGTGTGTGTGTGTAAGTGTGTTTAGCGGACTGTTAGCGGTTAGATTAGACCATGTTTAACCCTTACCCCACTCTGCTCCTGCAGGAGTCTATAACAGAACAGTCAGAGGGCATAGTGAACATCTGGACCTGCATGCAGCACAGATGATGACCTGTGTGTCACTATAACATGTGTGTGTGAGTGTGTATGTGTACTGTATGTGTACATCCTTATCAAAGGGTCAGGATTTAAAGGCTCAGGCCTTTTTTCAAGTGGTTGCACAAAGTTTATCCTCCCCAGGAACAAAACACACACAGTATGTTTTTTTTGCAGATGTCACATATATGTACGAGCAGCATCATTGTGTGTGTGTGTGTGTGTGGCATAGTGAGCACATGACTGGATGTGCTCACTATGCCACAAAGGATTTAACGCTGCAGTTTAAGCCAATAACTTAAATGAATGACATGACCACAAATCCCCTAATTCTCCAGTTTACACAGCCTGGACATGCAGTGCTCACCCTGCTGAGTCACCAAACACAGTCCTGCCTCACACGCTGAAACTCAAACACAACCCCTTTCTCATATCTGCCCTCTCAACGGGGACAGAAGATAGCACCACCATATTCCTCCTGAACTGCAGAGGGCGCTGTTTCTCCTCCCCCTCTCCCCTCCCAAGAGAATGTGGTCCACCTTGCTTCCTGTCAGATGACATCACTGCTGGACTGTGGATGTAACGATGACAGGTTGGTGGAGTTGTGCGTGTGTGTGTGTGACCCACCTTGCTGGCCTTTAAAACGTTGATCTGCTCCTCGTTCACTGTGTCTTTGTTCTTCGCCAGGAAGCCATCACACTGGTACTCCACCTGACACACACACACACACACACACTGAATATTCTACATGCATACATACATATTCGACATCTCCCTGTCGTTATACTTTCAAATTAATATACGATGAAAACAAATGTGTTTGAGCCAATAATCAGTAGTCTTCATGGTCTCCTGCAAACGTGAGGGGGGTTAGGAGAGAGATTGGAGAAGGACGCCCCGTCCCCTTTAGTAACTTGATATAGTCTAAAACCGGCCAGAGCAATACTGGGTCAGCTGGCTAGCAATCAACATACATCACACTTACACAAATCATACAGCATTAGACACACACGTTTGTACACCCTCAGTATATTTGGTTACGAGAGGTGACATTCTGACAGAGAAGTCTCACCCCTTCTCCAGTGCGCGATGAACCCTGTGCTCCGAAATTGTATCTCTGACCCCAGGCAAACCCTTCACCAACAACCACAGAAGAAATCTTTCTATAGGCCCAGGAGGCTACAGGAGGCAGGTTTGTTCCCAAAAGGTACCGCAAAGGTACCTTGTCAGCAAAGTGCTGGATGATGAAGGCCTTGTTGGACATGCGGGGCTTCTCAAACAGGCTGCAGGTCTTCAGGTGAGTGTTGTACAGCTTCTGGGCCCACGAGTCGTCAGAACCCTTGGGCATCTGGACCGGGCGAGACACAGGGTCAGGTGTGCAGATGGTGAAAAAGAGCACTTCCTGTGTGCTTGTGTCTGAGTGTTACCTTGCACTCCTCATCCAGCAGGTCTAGGATCCCCATCCTGGACTCGATGAGGTTGATGCACGGCTGGTTATCGTAGAAGTCGATCAGAGTCCAGGGAATCTGCTCCCTCATGTACTCCTCCTGCTCCAGCTTAAACACATGCTGTTCTCACACACAGGCATACACACACGCGCGCGCACACACACACACACACACACACACACACACACCAGTTGCATTTGGACTGTCAGAAAGTCAAAGTTCTCTTCCACAACCACAACACAAAAACTAGCCCCCCACAGCTCACCATGTTAAACTGCTGCTGGAGCTTCTCATTGGCATAGTTAATACAAAACTGCTCGAAGCTGTTGATCTCAAACGTCTCGAAACTGAGTGCGAGACAAGAGAACAGGCAGTTAAAAACACACTGATACACACCCTGTCAGAAGAAGCTGTCCCCGTCCACCCAGGACCCAGACGACCTACCCGTAGATGTCCAGAACCCCTATGAAGGAGTGTTGCTTCTGGGTAGCGTGCAGGGACTTATTGACATGCTCTACTATCCAGTTGAAGAGCTTGGCGTAGATGTGCTTGGCCAGGGCGTCGCGGGCGTTGGTGGCCTGCAGACGGGGTATGGGCTTGATGTACGTCTCCGTGGCCGTCTTCAGCTTCTTGTGGCACAGCCAATGGGACATGTCTTGGTAGGTCACGCCCACCAGATCACAGAAAGCCGTCAGGTGTTGGTTACTGGGCTGTGGGAGGGACCGAGGGTAACAGACAGTTGAAGCTTGGTTAAAAAGCTCCTCGTGAGTTTTTCTGGGAGTTTTTTTCCTTGGTCTTCCTTGAGGGTTTAGGTTGGTTGAGGGGCAGTTCTATGGGCTCTGTGACATGCTTGCGTGTAAAAAGGGCTATACAAATAAGTTTTGATTTTGATTTTTGATTTGGTTCAAAAGCGTCCGCTGAATGTAACGATGTGTAAATGTGGTGTCAGTCGTGGGTGAGGGTGGATGCAGGGAGGTGTACAGGGGTGAGACGAGTCTCCTCACAGGTATGACGCTGCTGTCAGAGTCTCGGTCCTTCACCTCCACGTTGCCCAGATGCAAGATGGCTGCCAGCACCTGGAACAGCCCCATCTGGTAGGACTCATTAATGCCTGCAGGGAGGGAGGGAGGGAGGTGACACACACACACGCACACACACTTCTCAGTCCCTGGCTAATCGTCTGGAACTGTGGGAAATTGAATGACGAAAACACATCCTGTCTCTTAGACACACGCAGCAACAGGCAAACAGATCTCAGATTGTTGTTGGCCGAGCATGAGGCAATCAACTGACATTTTACTGCTGGGTTCTCTGGGTGACCTTTCTGCTCCACTTGGGCGTAAAGAGCAGACTGTCTGTGTGCATCTCTGTCTGGGAGGCGGGGGGCATTTCCTTGCAGTTGAGGTGAAGGATCTTCAGTAGTGACCATCTTGGTGAGTGCGTGTGTGTGTGTTTGTGGTCGGTGTGTGTGTGCCATACCTAGCAGTGTAAAGGCATGGCGGGTGGTGCTCAACTCCTTGGCATCGTCCACTCCGTCGATGACAGGGTTGCGTCCTTGCTTGGTGAACAGGAAGTCATCCGCACTGCCTGGAGGGGGGAGCGGGGAGGAGGGAGGAGGGATTGCAAAGAGACAGAGCTTGAGGACAGAAACGGGTCACCGTGTCCAGGAAATGGGGACAGTCACACAGTCGTCTGCTGACTGACTGGCCGACACACCTGTCACAGTGGTGATAGGCTCAGATAATGACATGTTTGATTAATGGAGACACGAAACACACTCTTATTCAAAACACTCACTTGACTTGAACACACACACACACACACACACACACAGCCTTAGCCCAAATTTCAGCAACCATAGCCTGTTGCCTGGCAACACAGGGCCTAATATTACCGTGACATTCCCTCCATTTACCAAGCCCCACTTAATCAGTGCACCAGCTGAAAGAAGACACAGACTGGCAGTGTGTGTGTGTGTGTGTGTGTGTGTCTTGAGGAGCAGGATGAGCAGGTGTGTCTTCTCAGTGGGAGTGTTCTGATAACGAAATGCCAGATCAGCTTGATGACAGAGAGACACAGAGACAGCTTGATGACAGAGAGACACAGAGACAGCTTGATGACAGAGAGACACAGAGACAGCTTGATGACAGAGAGACCCAGAGACAGCTTGATGACAGAGAGACACAGAGACAGCTTGATGACAGAGAGACACAGAGACAGCTTGATGACAGAGAGACACAGAGACAGGCCAGGCCTGCAACATCCAGCCACCAGAACCAAGAAACCACTGAACAATCATACAAAACAGACACACAAAAAACCAGACCCCATGCACGTTTTAATCCCAGGCTCATGTTACCAAATGCCAGGCTTTGTCAGGACGACTTACTGAGTTTTAACGCCTTTAGCTCTGGCAGGTGGGCCGATGCACACAGCTGGTAGAAGATGTGATAGTTCCTCTCCTCGTCCGCCTGGAAGGACACATACAGTGAACAACCAATAATTATTACAGAACAATACCTTTCATATCCATTTATCAATCAGTCATATCAGTGAGTTATTTGTTTGTACAGTTCAACTATGACAAACCCCCACACTGCCCTGGCAGCATGCCGACACACACACACACACACACACACACACACACACACACACACACACACACACACACACACACACACACACACACACACACACACACACACACACACACACACACACACACAGGGAGGAATGTGACAGAGGCAAACCCTCTTCACATTCCTCATCTGTGGATTTTCAAGGTGTGTGTACAGATGTCACATTTAACTAGACTGATCTAAAGGAGTTTCCCAGCTCCTGTTCCACCTCAACAGAAACCGCACTAGCAGGACACTGAGTAAAGAGACAGGGAGATAACATAGCAGGCTGGGGGGGGGGGGGGGGGGGGGAGGACCCAACCATTGAAGGATTGTCACAGGGCCAACACAGAGAGACAGGGCCAGGAAAGAGAGAAACCTGGGTGTCTTGAAGAAGGAAGTTAGTGCAGCTCACTTGTCTGGTGTACCGTAACAGACACCTCAGAATGCACCCAGTCAGACTACATAGCTTTGAGTGTAAGTGAGTAAGCAAATTACAATGTACTGTAGGTCTACCAGCCCCGAGTTAACACTCTATACCATTCTAATCTAGAATGTGACACCTTCACTACAAATCCTCTTTGGTAGCTGTCACGTTAAGAGAAATACAAGTGTTTGTTTGGGTCAGATTGTGTGAACAGCTACTGACTATTGGTCTCTGCTCTAGATCAAGATATTTGAAAAGCAAGTTTCCAGTAAAAGCAGCATTTCTGTGTCTCTACATGGTTGCCCGACCATGTAGAGAGATAACATAATAATAAAATAGCAAGCTATAGACCTGTGTTATAGAAAAGGTATCCTTAAATGACTTATTTTGTGATCTGGTGATATAAAAAAATAATATATATATATATAAAATTTTCAAAATGAACTTGACCTTCCAGGTGGGGCGGGGCGCCCCCCTAATATAATGGTAGGGGAACACTGGACGGTTAATTTTGCACTTCGGGATGGTACTGAGACAGTGAGTAAAACGTTAGTTGCGAGCGCTGATTAAGTCTCTCTACAGCCAGAGAAACACCAGACTAGAGAAGGACCAGGCAGAACATCGGAGTGGGATGTGTGAAAGTCTCCTTCGGTCTCCCTTCGGAAAAGGTGAACCTTTTTGACCTTTTGTCTTCCAAAAAAGCCTGCTTCTCTCTCTGCATGGCCACACGCAAACCTGGACGCAGTGTTTGGTGGGTTATACCTCTGTGCGTGTGTGTTGTTGTTGCTCACCTGAAACACCACTCGAGACTTCTCCAGCAGATACGTCCTCATGTTGGCTCCGATTATGCGATAGCGTTTGTCGAAGCCAATCTCGATGTACTTCCCAAAACGACTGCTGTTGTCGTTCCTGGTAGTCTTGGCGTTCCCTATCGCCTGAGAGGACACACAGAATCAGGGGTGTTTTTAAACTAAATATCAAGCATTTTGCAATCTGAGGTTTTATCAAATGTTTTCCAAGGGGGTGGGTAGGTGGGCTTTGGTGTGGCGCTAAGCATCATGGGGGATGGAGTCCTGCTAGGTCGGCAGAGACAGCAGGAACGTCGTCAGCTCGCACGTACGCGCACACACACACACAAACGTCTGGCTAGAAATTGAAACACAAGAAACACTGCCTTACTGCAGGGGGATTCTTACCCAACACTCACATACCCCTTTGGCAAGAGGGTTAGAGAGTGTGTGAGGACACAGTGCGCTTGCTGAGCTAAGGGCAAACACACTTTCACTGTTCACTGCAGACAAGGAGGCTTTCAGCATAGCCGGCAGGTATTCCAGTCTCTCCTTACATAGGCAACACAGTCTCTCTCTCTCACACTCCTATAGAGTACCTCTGTGTCACTACCAGCTGATGCAATCCTGAATCACACACAGGCACACATACTAATTCATTCTCTATTCTGATTTGACATCCTGTCTTTGCAACACGAGGAAGAAAGATGCCTATTCATCATGGGAGCTGTGCTCTGAGCTGACTGGTCCTGCTGGAAGTGCTGGTAGAAAAAGTGATGTCATTGACACAAATAGGAGGGGGGAGGGGTGGTATATGGGCACAGGGGAGATCTTTTCCCGTCCCATATGACTGTATGATCACACACACACACACACACAAACACACACACACACACACACACTCTGCAGGGAATGCTCTCAACTGACACAGCAGAGGGCAGCCTACGGCAGGGGAACAGAAAAACAGAAGAAGGAGGGACGGGGGGGGGGGGGGAGGAGAGGAGGAGAAAAGGAGCAGGATGAGCTTTCTCTTTTGTCCTCTTCCCCCGGTTCCTCCTCATCACAGCAATTACCTCGCTGGGCCTGTGGGAGGGCTCTCTTGAGCTTCAAGGTCTGCATTCACACTTGGCATGCCATGTGTAAACACATATACACACATGGTCTTTACCTCCATGATGGGATTTGAGGCCAGCACCTTCTCCTCCACGTTGGTCTCGCTGGCTGAACCGCTGACGGTAGCAAAGTACCTCATGGCATACTTGGCCGACACAGTCTTCCCTGCCCCCGACTCGCCGCTCACGATGATGGACTGATTCCTCTCATCCCTGATGGGGTGCAGAGGAACACACACAGAGTGAGAGGACTGTGTGTGTGTGTGTTATCAGGTTCTCTCCAGTGTAGCAGATGTAATACATATCGTAGAGCCCAGCTGGGGACAGAAGTCAGTGATGGGTCAAAACGAAAGACCTCACAGACCTCAAGCGAGTGATGTGTGAATGCCTGTGTGTTTAAAGGACTCCAAGGAGAGATGTTACAAGGAGTCGAGAGAGAGAGAGAGAGAGAGAGAGAGAGAGAGAGAGAGAGAGAGAGAGAGAAATGGGTGGTGAGAGAGAGAGAGCGAGAGAAAGAGAGAGCTGGGTGGAGAGAGAGAGACCACAAGTGTATTTCTGGATCCATCCTAGCTCAGCTCTGACCTACAAACCTGAGAGATGGAGGACAGGCCTGCAACAGGAAGAGAGACTACAACTTGTACTTGTAAAACACACACACACACACACACACCTGGCCATCTGTTTGTAGGCCTCCTCTGCCACAGCGAAGATGTGTGGGTCCATATCTCCCATGTTCTGTCCGCTGTAAGCGTTGATGATGTCAGAGCCGTAGATGGGCAGGCTCTCATAAGGGTTGATAGCCACCAGCACGATCCCTGCAGGTCAACACAGCAGGGATGAGAGACACACCATACACAGCCAGACTGATCAAACAAACTATGATTTGAGACACAAAATGTGTTTGAGTCTGCTGTCCGCACACTTATCCAAGTGTGTGTGGACCTTTTGCATGTGTCATTGTGTGCATGCTGGCGTACCACAGCAAACTTGGGTGTGTTATGTTGTGTGTGTGGGCTGTTGCATTGAGGCCTACCACAGTAGGTGTAGATGAGTTTAGAGTCTATGAAGCGGACTTTGAGGTTATGCAGCACAGCCGGTTCGTGGAGGTAGCTGAGCGCCGTCAGGTCATTCTCCCCCACCAGGATGTCCGGGTTCCGCAGGTGGGGGAGGTTCTTAGTCTTGGGATCCAACTTGTGCTCAATATTCTGGAGGAGAACGTGAGCATGGAACAGTTTAGTAGGGGAACAGAAGACGTCTCCATGGGGGACGCCCGCCCCCCCCCCCCCCCCCCCCATGTTTATTGTTTACTACTCTCTGGGGGCACCCGCTCACAAAAGCCCTGTTTAATCTGTGGAGAGTGCTAATGGTGAAACCAATAAGCAATAATGAGATAGGCTTGAGTATGTGTGTGCGTCTCAATCTTTTCCTGTATCAGAAGAGGAAGGCCCCTTTCCCTCCCTACCTCCCTCCCTCCCTCCCTCCCTCCCTCCCTCCCTCCCTCCCTCCCTCACCGTTCCATCCTCCAGCATGAGCTGCAGGGAGCTGTCGCCATTGTTGTAGTCCTTCGTCAGCTCAGCGGACTTCCACACCTCCTCTGCGTCGGGTACCCACACCCGAGCAAACTACAAAGAATAAAGAGAGAGAGAAGAGAGAGTGACGTTAGAACGGCCAGAGCAATTGCACTTAGAAGGAATTACACATTGCAAAACATTCCTGTCCAGTCAACGTTAATACTCAAAACCCACATTAAACATGGCGACAGCAACTCCACTTACACAACATTACAAAACACTATCTTGCCAAACCCAATTCCAAAACTTGGAGAAAGCAAGCCAACTTTTCTCTGATATATTGGCAAAGCTAGTTCAGGCTGTTAACGACACACAATCACTGCTGGTGTTGGTCTTGGCCTTCCCCACAAGGGACTTAAATTCTGCATGCGATCACAGACCCAGACACACATGCGTTGGAAAGTACCTGCATATTATTGTGCAATTGCTGCCACCCTCCATCACCCCCAGCTCCTTGATACAGTCCTAACTAAGTATACTTCTACTTGACTTTAATGTTCTGGGAAACCTTCTGACTTTCCCTGAGACGAGTGCCTGAGTGACAGCTAATATTAACCAATGTAAAATCTGCATTAAAGTTAAGAACGTGGTCACAGCGAACAGCAGACAAACCTATTACCATCGCAATAAATGGTAAACCTTGGGAATCTTCACTAAACATGTCTTAAAGCCTACGCCTGCATCAGGAGAACTTTTAGGCCCAGTTTCCCAGACATGGATTAAGCCTAGGCCTAGATTTAAAACTTTCAATGGAGATCTTCATTGAAATGTTCTCTTACTTTAGGACTAGGCTTAATCCATGTCTGGGAAACTGGGCCTTAGTTAATTATCTCAGGAAGTGGTCTGAAGCTACCATTCATGAAAACAACACACAGAGATCAGACAACACACAAACATCATTACTAATGTGACAAATTAACAAACCTGAGGAATTTCAAGTACTGGGATGTAGCCTATATGCACAGTAAACAAGGATGCCAACTTTGCTCGTTAAATTAGAGGCAACATTGTTAAAACATTAAAAGGAATCAACCCCAAACTTTAGGTGGACAATCCCAAACACAGGCCCAACACACCCATGTAGAGCGATAGGCCACGCCCCTGACGCCTCTTGGTTCTGGGTCGGCAGGCCCCGTGGCCAGACCCAGTCAGCTGACCGGAGACATGTGAAACACACTGATGAGAACAGACTCAGTCACATGGTTGAGGAATCCAGCTAACAGCCCAGACACACACACAGACACACACTGCAGCCTCAATCAACACGGTGTTGAAGAAAGTGTGTATGTGGAATCTGTTTGAACTTTCAACCACACACACACACACACACACAAGCTCCACTCAACATGGTGTAGAAGAGTGTGTGTGAGTGTGAGCCATCTGAACCTCCACACACACACACACACACACACACACACACACACACACACACACACACACACACACACACACACGCAATATTGGATTTAAGCAACCAGAAGATCGTCTCAACCAGCTGAATAACCAATCAGCATCATCCTATTCTGTTTACAGTTTAATGATCTGCATTACAAACTGCTCCATTAACCTCCAGCACTGGCCACAACCACAAACAGCTTCACACATACAGTATGGGTCTGGGGCTGGAGTCAGACACACATTCAGCCTGGGCTAGGCTCGAGGTGCCAAAGTGCATGTATTTATTTAGCAGACACTTTTTTCCAAAGCGACACACTGGTCTGGGACTGAACCCAGGATCAAATGTAGGCCTACACACTGAGCAGGAGGATGAAACTTGACTTCCTTGGATAGAGCCAGCCATAGGGGCTAGTCTATGATCAATCCCAACAGAACACATAACAGGGCACTGAAGACACTGCCATTCAAAAGCAATGTTTAATTTCTGATTACTTCCTTGTTTAAAATTGAAAACTGATCTTTGTATCAATGGGAAATCTGAAAGCTAAATCATGTGAAGGTACAGACTACTAACATTTTACGGTGCAAATGTTCATCGCAAGCATCGCTAATCCTGTGTTGTGGTATTGATCTCTTTTACAATGATGTTACGTCTGCTACATATAAATGACTGTAGAATGAAATTTAGCCAGGGTTGTCATCACACAAGCATAGTGTAAACGCTGGGACAGCATTGGCTAAGGAAAACAAGCTGTCTCCTTATTGGTAGGATGTGTTAAGATGGCTGCCAGGGGCCTGGTTTATAGCAGCTGCCCCCGGAAAGTCACACAGACGGGTAAAGAGTTAGTCTGGATTTACGCGAAACAAGTTCCTAAAGTAGGAAAGCCTTTCCTGAAGTGTTATAATCTGACCGTTAACAACCGGGTTTGACATGGAGAGCTTGTTTGGAATTATGTCAGATTGTGTTTGTTAGCCAGAGTTCTCAGAGAACTACACTCACCCATGACTCGAGACCAACACAGTTTAATAGCAGGGTACAGCTAACCTTCCAAGAACATCCAGATTGCCCTCCATGAACATTTACAGCGATACTCTGTGGAAACGTCTGGCGGTCATCCTGTTGCGTAAATGCTACAGAGTTCAGACAGAGCACAGAAAGACTTCATTGTAAAATGTACAGCCGAGTTTGACCGGTTGCGTCATATTATATCAGCCCAGGAGCCAGATTTCAGATCCAAGTTCTTAGTTCTCACAAACATAATCAACCATTTGTGTGTGTGTGTGTGTGTGTGTAGGGGAGGTTCAAGAAAAAGGCTTGTTAGTGGTGTGTGTGTGTGTGTTTGTAGGCTGGACACTAACACTGAGGTGAAAAGAGAGAGCAGTAACTGGCCAAACTCTTACTCGGCTCTGGTAGCCTGAACACTGGTCTGGTCTCTCCCAGCTGAGCCAGCTGCAGCACTGCAGAATCTCTCCTCTTTCTCCCCCTTTATTTACCCGTTTCCCAGAGGAGGAGAGCTCAAGCGAGGGCACGCTCAGGGATGGGTAGGGGGTACTCTCAGGTGGAGACTCAAAGCAGAGGTTATAGGAGGTCAAGCACCTGCCGCCCAGCTGACTGGCTCCATGTGCAGGTCAGGACCAGACACGTTCAGCTCAGTACAGTAGCACAATGCCCATCCTGGGTGTGCTCTCAGAATGATACCCATCCTGCTTTCACCATCCTCCATCTGGTCATGCAGCCTATCCTTCTCTTTCCTACGCCCCTTCACAGACACGCATCACCTGTTCCTCATGGAGAGAGGCCTGAGCACAGGCTCCTAGCCACAGAGAGAGAGAGAGAGAGAGAGAGAGAGAGAGAGAGAGAGAGAGAGAGAGAGAGAGAGAGAGAGAGAGAGAGAGAGAGAGAGAGAGAGAGAGAGGTGCGGTAAAAATAGCACAGCTTGCACTGAGTAACATCACACCCACTGAGGCATCACAACACTGCTGAGCACACTTCCTGATACTCCTAGCACACACACATACACACGACACACGAGAAGAGACACCAGAGAGGAGAAGAGGATAAGAATGTGTTTGTTGGCTGAGCTACATATGCTGCCCCTCAAGTAGTCACAACCTTCTCCCTTTCCTTCCTCCCTTACTGTGGCAGACCGTGCTGAGGAGGAAGAGGAGGAGGGGGAAACAACTAGAAATGAAGAGTGGAACATAAGTGTGTGTGTGTGTGTGTGTGTGAGAGAGAGATTGGGTAGAGCTGCAGTGGGATTGAGTCATATTTATAGAACAGTGTATCTCCTGGGTCAGAGAACAGAGGAGACTTGAAGGGTAACATTCAAGCTGCCATCACACAAACACACGGTTAAAAGCAAGCTCCAGTGAAAGACACTCAGAGGAAAGAGAGATTGTGATGAGTCAGAGGGACCCGCCCTGTCTGCCACATGGCCGAGCGGTTCACGTAAGATGGGAGGAGGAGGAGGAGAGATGGAGGAAGGAGAGAAAAGGGGGGATTATCCTCCTTGTGACATCAGGCCTCATGGCCTCAGTATCTCTCTCTCCTCTCTCTCTCTCACCACTTCTGTGACCTCCATCTGCCGGAGTACCCAAGAGGACCAATGACAGTGAGATTTATGCAGCCTAGCTGTATTTCTGACAATATTCATGTCATGCCAACTGCAATTCCAAACTTCCTAAGAGCCTAAACTGCAAATCTGGGCATTCAGTCAGGTTGTGACAAGCGATCCTAACTAAAGAGATTAAGGATCAGAGACAGGATTACTAGTGGCTCAGGCTAATCCCGTTGCAGTGATCTACAGCTCTACTTCGTTACACACCAGCATTGGTAAACACTAGGGCACTAACCCCTCCAGCAGGTGAACAATCTTGTAGGTGTCACTGTGACATGCTCCTGTCAGCATAGCTACCATGAATGAACCGCCGCAAAGAAGTGCATGTCAATGTACCCAATTCCAAATCATAGCGGTGGCTCTTCCAGGCCATTGGGAAGATCTGAAAGGATCAGGGGGGGGTCAAAGGCAAAGTGGAGCTACTATTGTTGTCCTGAGCAGAAGCACCTTAAGGCGGGGGGGGGGGGGGGGGCTGTTGATGATGTAGGAGAGAAGGTGAGGTAAGGAGAGGGTTCAACAGAGGAGCAGAGCAGAAGAACCAATGACAGGATGAGGAGGGGTAAAGGGGCGAGGCGGCAGCAATCAGAAGTGCTTTTTTTATTTATCTGCTCACAGCCCACAGGAGATTAGAGAGACTTAACCTTCTGACACTAAGCGGGGGGCTTTCACTTGTGGCAGAGGCAAGACCTCTGCTGTCCTTTGTACTATATCTGCTCCTACTCACACTGACCATTGTCTTCACCTCAACCCTAACACTCAACGTGCCTGCAAACAGATGAGAACATGGGACTCCAGGTAGCCATCTAGGTCCTGGTTCATCTGTAGGCTGTCAGAATGCAAGGAGTAATTCCTTTTGCAAATCATCCATCTTTGTCAGATCTCCACTTATGGCTGAAGACCTTGGATGTGTCCTTGTTTGATTTTTTAAACGGTGAGGAACCCAAACAGCATGTTGGTCAGCTTTCCCATCAAAGCCAGGCCCCTCATCACATGACCAGAGGTCATCACATGACTCGGGACTCGTGAGAATCTGCTGTTTGTCTCCCAAGAGCTCGTTCACTTCTGCTGCCGAGCACAGAGGCTTAGAGAGCTTTGGGAGGAAGAGTTGATATCAAGGTTTGAGAGTCGTTCAGTTTCCTACTAGATGACTAAACCATCCCAGTGGCCCTGGTGCCAAACCAGAGTCTCTTACTAAGACCGTGGATGCTACAGTGGCACTAATTACATTAGCAAACAGCCAGTTGGCAGCTGGCTCCACGACTCAGCAAGTCAAGTTCAGCCCAGTCCAGTACAGGATATCTGAGTCTTGAAAGACAGTTCTCAATGGAGGTCTTCAAGATCCAACCTGAATGTCAGAAACAATTCTTCCACTCAAAGACCGAAAGTCTTGCTAATTGCTGCCACAGACCCCTTCTATTTAGACTTAAATCAGGGTTCCGTGGTCACCAATGTATTGGCAGCTGCATACAACCTGTCTTTCCTCTAACCTCTCTCTTGGAAGTCGCTTTGGATAAAAGCGTTTGCTAAATTAATAAATGTAAATGTAACTACCTAATCTACCTACAGGAGTTCCTCGCAAACTGTTCTCCACTCTGCTCATGTCTTCCCCCTCGTCTCTGCCACCAGTTGGGAGTTTAAAGAAAGACATTTTTATGTTTATTCTTGCTCACAAAACAACCCCTCTCCCTGTAGGGGAGTCTAATGAGCCGTGTCATCCCAGCGTGTGCCTCCTCATCTCCCGTCGAGCTGTAGGGTGTGTCGCGTCTGGAGATCCATGTTCTCTCTGACAGAAAGACCCATTTTAACACCAACATAAAGGCTCCTCTAGGACATAGACGTATTCTCTCTTTTCCGGTTGGCTACTTCAACACTCACTTTCTTCATTACCCTCAAAAGTTGTTTGTGAAGTTTCAAGAGTTTTAAAAGATGGAAACCAAAGGCTTACCTTGACAAACATAAAATCCAGCTCTTGGTTCATCTTTGCT
The DNA here is from genome assembly GCF_038355195.1 of Osmerus mordax. Lineage (NCBI taxonomy): Eukaryota > Metazoa > Chordata > Actinopteri > Osmeriformes > Osmeridae > Osmerus > Osmerus mordax. The sequence continues at coordinate 14,751,854 of NC_090062.1, read as the reverse complement.
GGCGGTCAACCTCTATCTCATGCTCCCAGCCCACCTCAACGCCTCCTACCACACGCCACAGAACCGGTGGTCTCGTTGAGCAGCCTATGTTCTTAAGTTCCAGACCGATGAGGCATTCCCATTGTGTCTGCTGAGCGCCTAGCATTCCCTGCTGCTCTCATCTGTCCAACCCTCTGGGACGGCCTGCCACTGGCATTGGACAACCCTGAAGTCAATCAAACCTCAGTTCTCCTAAGCCTGTCACAGCACTCAGTCACATGAGTCCTGAGGCAACACAGACTTCAAATTGTCGTGGCTTCCGACAAACAGATGCAGCTCTTCACCGCAGATGCTCAAGTTAGTTAGACAAACACACGCCGGTGGTGGTCCTGCAACAGGGGAGGGCAGGCAAGGGTGACAGACAGAGTGGACACAAACGCAGTATGGCGGCACAATTACCATAACCAGGTTACCGTGGTAATCTAATGCACATGCTCTCCATCAGTGCCAGAGGGGGAAAAAAACAACACACACAGTTACGTGATAACGCATGTTCACACAGATCCACACTTAGAAAGGGGGATTGCGTAGTTGTGTGTGGAGCCAGTGCTGTTTAGGGCCAATTGTTGATTCACTGAATAACACAGCTGAAGGTGACAGGCTCTCTTGGACAACCAGGGCTAGTTACAGCTAGTGGATGTCAAGCAGGAGTGTTTTCAACTGACAACTGAACACCTGCTGGAATGACAGATTTGTAGACAACTAATAGGCTTTCTCATCTATCCAGTCAGATTGGGGACATTTAAAGAACATTCGTTTTTTGAAAAGGAAAATACTTAGTCTCCTCCTTTCTAAAGCATAATGTATGGCCTATACAAGTGCACTATTGTTAGTGAGCAGCAACAATCTTAGTCTTCCTCTCTTTCTCCCTCAATATAGTGCTTTTTCTCCCGGGGGTTGAGGGCAGACAGGAGTCAAACCTAGGATACCACGCCATGTGTGTGTGGTAACTGAGTGCATTCATGTTGACGTGAGCATGTGTATGTTTGCCGTGTATTGAGTATTCAGACTGAGACCATCTGAAGGGTTCTATTTGGCAGAGCCAGACACACAAAGAACAGAGTGTTCTCCCAGGCCGTATGCACAGAAGGCAACATCACAAATAGTGGACTGACATCAGAACATGACCTTAACCAATAACCTGCTTCCTCGTTCCCAACATGTGACACGACTTCAGAGAGGTGACCGTGGCCACAATGACCCTGTCACTCTTCCAAAGACATCACAAGTCCAGCGAGATAGACTGAGAGATGAAAGCTTGCAAAAATGGGTCTTGTATCATAGCAGCAACAATATACTGTATGTAGCTAATATATAGGAGACCCATGCATGTACACACACACACACACACACACTCCCTCGTCCACACACACCCAAACACACTGCATCTCTATATGAACTCTATTCATGCTGAATACACCAGCTGGCAACATGGGGGATGGGTGTTACGTCTCTCTCTCTCTCTCTCTCTCTCTCTCTCTCTCATACACACACACACACACACACCTTTCAAATTTCTTCTTCCATTTAAAAATGCTGCTGAAGATAAGAAAAAAAATCCAACAACGATGCATTCTTCTTTGTGGAACGATATGTACACATATTATTCATTGTTGACAGTTTAATAGGTTTATGGAACTCTGAAAATGAATGCCATACCCCATTTAGGGCTGAAGGATTTGCGCAACCAACCGATATTCCTTCGCTCACACAATTCCATCGGTTTAGAGCTTCAGAATCAGACCGCAAACTCAAAACAACCAGCAGTGTCGTCAGCGAAACTCTGACGTCACCATTGGTCGCAGCATCTCACTCTGCATCAGCGGTACCCAAACGACTAGCTAACATATGAACGAACCGAGCTCGGATTAAAGTCTAATATGTACTGGCATCCTCCGGGAAACAAAATATAGGCCTAATTGCTTTAATGTCAGCCACCGATGTCTCAAAAATGTTTTATTCATCGTAACAAGAAATACTCAAATCCTACCCACACCACGCAGCATTCATTTTGCATCATCATAGATTTTCCCCATATGCTACAGAAAGACATTTATCTCGAGTCTATATCTACAACCACTCATTTATATACACTGAAATGATAACGATTACTGCTAGTTTCTTATAATGTTCGTATTTGATAAAAGTCATCTTTCATGATACTGAATATGAAAGAAAGGCCCCTTGGCGACCGCCGCGCCTTCGCCGCTTTGTCAGCTGCACCCATTTTAACATTAAACCGAAGGCTATATTTAGACATCGCACTCAAACATACTTGGCAACCAGTATATCTTCTGCAGGATCGCTGTTTTAAATGCATTTCATTCATTCAAAGATCATTCTTTACCAGTCACCAGCCAACTACAGACTGCCGTGTGCGAGGATTTGACTGACAATTTCCTTGCTTGGTTAAAAATGATTTTCTTGTTTCGACAGAACAAAATTGCGAGTATTGACATTCAACTGTGCTGCAATGAAGCGATATTACAGAATCTGTTACCACGTAGCCTATAGATTTAATCAACTCGATTTTACCTTTGTGTACAGCTCCGACGCTGCCATGATGGTCGTTGTGTCCTCTGAAATCTCGACTAGAATATCAGGACACTACAAAGCATGAAAGTTGTGCTTACATGCAGGATATAAAATCGTTTCAGACAACGTTAGTCCTCAGTGCGAAGCCCCTATCGGCATCATACCTGAAAAGCTCAATATTTTGGAATCCCTCTGTGCATTCTGGGTATGAGATGGGTAAAATTACTCAGTAAAACACGGCAGTTTTATTGGTCTGGAAAACATAGAAAACGGCACCACTCAGTGGTCGTGGAACGCCACTGCTGTAGTACAGCTAAATTATAATCACGGCATTGGTGCGCTCATCTGTATTATTCCAGTTTTCTCTTGCAGGTCATTGCAGTTTGAGTCCCCAATGTTGGATTGAATCAATAGGATGCCAAATAGGTTTTCCTGATGGTTTGAGTTATTTGTACTCCTGCATTTCTACATGCCAGTGAGAATCTGTGTCTGCATTTGACACTTGTTTCTGCATGCAAGAAAGTGTTGACAATTACATCAAACAGAATTAAAGGCATGTGGAATATACAGTAAACAGGAAATAACATACACTAATAAGTGTAACATTTACGCATATTCTGATAATTAGATACCATAGTCAATACACAGGAACACAACAAAGTCGTTTGTGCAAAACTATTTTATTTACAAAACAAAACGGCACAAAGTGACAGCAGGGCAGTCATGTACATGCACAGCTTCGACAGACGATGTAGTGCTTTAAGACCATCAACCACACCTGCACTACGACCTCTTCCTCAGCCGGTCATCACCTACCACCTGGTGGACTCATATCTCACCTGAGTGTGTGTGTGTGTGTGTGTATCAATGAATGGATCAATGAGTGGGCAGATAAAATGAATGACGTCCCAGGTTAGCTTGGAGCAATAGATGCCTTTAGGAGCCCTAAGTCACACATGCACTTTCATACACCACTCTGGCCCTCACCATGTGACCCACCAGTGTCTCTCAACGCTTTCATATGAACAAACCAACAAAACCAACAGTCTGGTCATTACCATTATCAAGGGTTATACTCAATCACTCAAGCACATTACAGCATAATTTAGATGAGGACATACTGTGAATAATACAATGATTCTAATGTAAAACATTCTAAAACTCTTGATATCTGCCTCCACTCAAAACACTAGTAAATATGTACACTTTCAACTACAGGACCGTAGATGACACTGAAAACCTTTCTGAGATGGTGCAGCTTGTGCCAATCAACGCCCCAAAGCCACTGACAACAGCGTTACAACACGATGCTCTGCGACAGGAGAGCAGGGTCATAGTCGGTTCACTTCCAACACACGCATGTTCTTTCTTTCAGTGTATTTACACACAGGAGTAAAACAAACAAAAAAAGGAACAAAGAAATGGATGGATGAGGAGTGGGGGCTACGATGAAGAAGAGTAGTCTGTGACAGCAATGCAGGAAAAGGAGGAGGGGCGGGGGGTCAGGTACAGTGCCAGGGACAGGGGTGGTAAAATGGCAGCCAGTTCACTCGCCATTAGGGAGACCTCCCTCTTGGGCAAGGTCAGGGCTAAAAGGGAAGAGTTGGTGCTAGGGAGTAGTGTAGGGGTGGGGCTGAGAAGGGTAGTATGTATATAGACTTAGGGATCTGGGACAGTGGCTGTGTGTGTGTGTGTATCAGCCGGCGAGTTTACTAGCCACCAGAGAGGGTTTCCTCTGGGGCAGGTCCTGGGGGGTGGGGATGTGGTCCCCTGTGATCTCAGCCTTCTCTGTCGTGGCAGCAGGCAGCTGCTTATTCTTTATCTTGGCCTTGGCCATGTTGTAGTCACCAGAGTCAAAATACTTTTGCTGCAAAGAGAAAGAGAGGGAGGTTGATGTGTGGACGTAGGGGCCTTCATGAGAAATCGGTGTGCGTTCTATACAAATGTGATAATAGGATTGAAATAATAGGATTGAAATAATGCAGTAATGGATTGACTAACCCCCTTCTGTAAACGTTTACGGAGCAGGTCAGAGCCCCCAGGTTTGTGCCCCAGATTAGGGTAGCGAGCCTTGAGTTTGGCCTCCTCTGCCTTTTCAGGGTGGATCACCATATCCTCCATGTCCTGAAAAAACACATACATAACATATCACATACCTCATAATTACAGGTTAAAGGGAGCACTGCAATACAATGTAAATGTTTAACTATGAATAATAGCTTTGTGAACTAGGTAGCTTGGACATCCTCGTCACAGCGGTCTATGATGAGGCCTAGATCCACACTTCTGCGCTATTTCCAAGGCACAGCGAGCAGTCGCCTACTGTACTACCGAACACTGCGACTACCTAGGGAGTAACAGTTCTCATGTGATCCGTAGAGACTTTACACAACAACATAAGTTCATGGGCTTTATGCATAGGCTGAAAATGTGGAAATGCTAGAGGATTTAAAAGATACAACGGCAGTAATCTGGTAGTAATGACCGAGCCTATTTGTTAGCATGAGATGACACAATGTTACTATCCAAGTATCCAACGCCCGAGGGGTTAATCAGATCAATCTTGAATATTGAAATATAACTCAATGTTTATCAAAAAGCAGCAGCTTGCAACCACACCGGTAACAAACAAGAAACATTATAGTCGACGTCACTTAGCTCTTGTTTAGATAGCTATTCAGCTGTCTCATAATAGCTAGCTACATGCCAAACTAGCTACTATAGCTTGTAGGTATTTATAACGGACGCTTGCTAGTAGATCAACAGGACGTTGGTTGACTGGCTAACGCGTAAACGGACAAGTATAAACTGTGTTAGTATGTTGTAGCAGCTAGATTGTTGTTGATCAAATAACCACTTAACTAACAATAATTGACAACAATTGCTAGTTCAAACCAGCCTTGCTCTTTTTGCTGGGGCGAGTTCTGTCAGCTAGCTAGAGCTAACTACCTGGAATAGCTAGATTCCGTTTTCAGATACAAAGACAACGACTACAAAATATTAGGAGCATTTTTATTTATGTCCCAATCTGCCTCTTCTAGTAAATTCATAGCAACCTAAATTACGAGCCAACACCCTGCAATGCCAGGTTTGAATGTTGCTGTGACATTCTGGTCATAGCTTTCTAGGCAGTTAGCTACCTTGTTAACCTCTGCAAGCGTACTGAATAGCGTATGGCTATTCTAGCAAACCAATCAGGGTAGCTCCGCTATAGCAAGCTATTAGCTAGGTACCCTAGCTAGCTCGCTAACGTGGGCTAGCTAAGGAGTACAAGCCCTTAAAACTTACTTTGTTATCTTCAACCAGTCCCTCCTCACCCGTCCGTGTTCCTTCAATTTCTTCAGACATCTTTGGTTAACCTTAACCCCCAAGAGAACGCAAAAAATGCGCAAATTCTGAAGGCAATCAAAAATCTCTGCCTCGGTGTTCTGTCCCCATACAGTACAAATCCTCACCGACCGCTGACTCCCGCACAAATGTCTGTCAAGAGATATTACGTCACTACTGTTGCAAAAAAATTAAACTTACAGAAATCTATCCAAAGCAAAATGATAAATGTGAAGAATTCGTTATTTGATATCGTTTATTGCTACTCATGATATTTCGTTACTTAATCTATTTGATCGTGTGAGTTAAATCTTTAGACTTAAAATGTTCAAGACGAGGCACCATTATTTGAACTAACGCTTTGGGTATGCTGTATTAATAGTTCCAGAATCAGAAGGTTAACATAAATATTTAATGCCATAAATAGTTTGAGCTTTTTTTTTGGGGGGGGGGGGGGGGGGGGGGGGGGGTTGTAGACATATCTACATGTATCAGAGCTGGTATATATCATATATATGTCACTTGCACAAGGATTTGTGTTTTGTGTCAATTAGAGTACTATGGTGGGTCTGGCATATAATAAAAACACAAAGACACAACATAGATTTTAAGATTGCTTTATAAGATATATAGATATATTTATATTTCCAGATCTTATTATTAATGTCAAAAATACATACTATGATTTACAGAGTTTGCACTACATCATAATGCTTAGCATGACAAACGTCACATGAGCCAGAACTGAAATATTAATTTAAATATTAAATAACTGATGGTATGCTGAAAGTAAATAAACACTAAAGCTAAGGTTATTCTCTTTCTATTGCAACACTTCCGATAAAGTGGTTCTGTAACAGTACAAAAACAAAGTATTAGAATATTACTATTTTTTCCATTTCCAGTTATCGTGGAAATACACAGTGCGCTTCTGATGTCAACTTGGTATTTTCTCTGGCTTGATTGCTTGCTAGTCTTCTTCAGTGGTCCAAGGTTGTTTGTATTTTGGGCTTGTTAAACAGCAGCACTTCTCTGGGACAGAGGTGCACCAAATCTCCCCCCCCCCCATTTCCTGTTGCATTCAGCCCCCCCATTGCTCTTATCACAGCTGTCTGACTGGACAGGATAAGGGGGTCCCACCTCCAGAGACTTTCCCAGTCCTCTCCTGACAGACCCTGGGAAGGACGACTGTAATAAGTCATACAGACAAATATCCCATTATACCTATGGTAGAGCAAGTAAACTAATGATGGCTCTCAAAATGTCACCCTGTTCACCCCTCCTAACTGGGACCATGTGTGGGCTGCGGTTCACAACTTTGACCCACAGCAGCACACTAAAGAACAGGTGGTCATTTCAGTGGGTACCACCCCCCACTAGCTCCAGGGTCCTGTGGGTTGTTTCGGGTGTTAGGCCTCAGTAGTCCTGTGCTGGTAGGGGAGGACCCGTCTCAGCAGCGGGGGGAGAAGGGCGGGTTGGCTGGGGACTCTGTGAAAGACTGGAGCTCGTAGGCAGCACCACTGTCCACCTCCATGGACTTCCTGGAGAACAGCAGACGGATGTCTCTGTGGAGGTAGATCTTCCCAGACTTTGAGCTCTGGAACCTGAGAGAGAGACAGAAAAAAAGGAAGAGAGACAGAGAGAGAGAGAGAGGAAGAGAGAGAGAGAGGGAAGAGAGAGAGAGAGAGAGGAAGAGAGAGATGGAGAGAGAGATTTTAAAGCTTGTTGAATTGCGAAGACTCCCCGACTGCTCTGCCGGTTTGGTCTCGACTGACAGCTGCCTTGTTTGGCTGCCAGCTAGGTGGAGCGTCTCACCTCAGGTGAACGAGGTAGCGCAGCGTGCGTCCCTGGCCCAGAGGGAGGGGCTTCCTGCTGGCGTGTGTGTGTGAGCCGTCACGGCGGACGGGAACGGAGAAGGTCCTCTGGCGTAGGAAGGTCTGGTGTCCAGCTGGCATGGCCCTCAAGTCATACACCACCACAAACATCTTCACCACGGTTTTGTTGGGGTTGAATAAGGTCTGATGGGGGCGGGGGAAGAAAGCAAAGCTTATCATTTACGTTAATAATCTTCACTAGGACACGAAACGGTTCCGTTGGAACTGCACATCACTCAATTTCCTCGTCTCTCTCTGCATTTCTCCCTTCTCCCACTAGGTGTCTCCCTGCCCTGTGCTCATCCCCAGACTCGTCCCTTTGTTCTCCAACCTGCCAGTGACTCTGATGCACCGCATGACCCCACCGCCCAGCCGGCCCTTTGTCCTCTCCCTCAGAACATAAAAAGCATTCTGCACAAAAGCGTATAGAGCGACAAAATAAGGTGTTTCCTCACCACTTGAATGGTTCCTGATGGGGGTACACGGTAGCCCCTTTTACCCAGGGACTCCAGGTTGATTTCGCCCTGGGAGACACACGACACAAACAGCAAACGACGTCACACAAACGGGAAACGACGTCACACAAACAGGAAACGACGTCCAGTAGTGTGAGCGAGCCGAATGCAGGTTGACAAGGTCTCACCATGTACGGCGAGGGGGCGTTGTCTTCCGACACGCTGTAGAACGACACGTCCACGGGAAAAGTCATGTGACTGGGGCAGAAGGTCCCACTGGCCCCAACCTCCGCCGTGAAGCCCTCGATCATCCCCAGCGGCTCCAGGCGGTGGTTCAACACACACTCCTGGAGATGCACACACACACACACACTCTCGTTACTTGATTTCGCTCCACTATTGGAGACATTAGAGACGTAAGGCGTGCGTCCATGTACCTCAAAGTTGCCCAGGAGGCTGAGACTGGCAGGTGGAGCGCTGGCACTGAGGACCTGCTGCTCCTCCGAGTCCTCCCTCTTCAGACCCACCCTGAGGGGGCAACACAAGCCACCTTGTTACAGTGCATCTGGATCAGGGATGACATACGACCCCTACAAAGGTCATCTTCATTCACCATACCTCATTTAACATAACTGTGTCTGTTTAATGCGAATACGTATTCGTTCAATACGTCGGCACACGACGAAAACTTGACCTTGTTGTGCTTATAAGAAGGTCTGGCCCTGATTCTTTATGAGGCAGGTTCAGGCTGCCATTTTGAGCAGTGTCTTTGGGTGATAGCAGTACAACCTTTAGCCCAGCAGATGGCAGTGTGAAGGGAACCCACTGCAGAGCACCACAGGACTGGCCCATTTCTCTAGATTGGTATAGGAATTATATCTGACCTCTCATCCATGAGTAAACATAATTGTGACCTCTGATCTATTTCTGTTTATAGGCTTAACATCTAATCCCATGACTAATCCAAAACGTTGTAGGGTACATGGAACGTTATTTGAATATATTTAATTAAGGGGTTGTGTTTCTATTCAGGTGGTGATGGGTCTAAGAGGGGGGTCATGTTACCTTTTTCCAGGTGTCCAGGGCAGGCCTTTACAGCCGATCACAGATGAATCCAGGTCAAAGAAGCCAGTCTGGGTTCTCCTTTGGGGAACCTGACGGGGACAAACTCAACTTCATTACAAAACATAGGACATGTCGTCAGCCACACCACAACTGGATGAATTCAGGGGAAACGGATTGCTTCATGCAAAGTAATATTCTGTCTGTGTGTGTGTATGTGTGTGTGTAGGTGTGGATGGGGAAGCAGAAAACAGTCTTGGCCTGGGAGCCAAGGGCTCTCTAACAGTGTCAGTTCATCAGGCAGGAAGCAGGAAGTTAGTCAGAGATCTGTGACTGTTGTGGTTCAGATGAGTCACATGGCTCTTAAGCCTGACTGTCTGTCTGAAGAGTGTGTGTGTGTGTGTGTGCGTGTGTGTGTGTAAACAGACACGAGTCATAAAGCCTGCTCGCAGATACTGTATGATACATCAGTGCACAGTAACATACTGCGTGGTTGTTAGTGGGGTGCTATAGGGGGATATTAAATACAGTAGATAGAAATAAGAAAGAACATGTGTGTTTGTGAGTGTGCATGTGTATCTTACTGGGCTGGAGAGGAGAGGTAGGCCAGTGCATGGGTGGAAGGCCTTGGTTGCAGTGGCGTCTAGTGAGTGGCGGTTTTGCTTCCTCCAGCTGTTGCACGGACGCAGGGGGGAGGGGCTGTGGGCCCGCTGACAAAGAGGAAGAAAGATAAGACAAAGATAAGAGTCAAGGAAAGATGAAGTTGCGATATGTGATACCCATTTGTTTTCAACAGATTGTCCGACCTAACCTCGAGTCCACCCTTCGCTTTATGATAATGATTGATCTTTTGCAATGTGTGGGGAAAAAAAACCTGTCTCTGGGATATTAGATTTCTTCACTGCCTGCAGTAGCTGGTGTGCCAGAGGGCTGTGTGCCATGTCACTCACCAGGACAGTGGGTGTGCTGGGGGCTTTGGTCGTGGGGGTGGTGGGGCCGGAGGCTCCAGAGCCTGGGGGGGCCTGGTTCTCATCCTGCAGGGTGGTGGACTGGCTCTGGGCCTGGAGCTTGATGGGGCTCTGGGTGTGGGCTGGGGAGGCGTCTGTGCAAGTCTGTCTGGTCCTCAGGCCGTTCTCTCTGAGGGTGCGGGGGGTGTCGGAGGGGTCGGGGCCCTGGGCTCTGGGCACCTCTTGGGGCAAGGTCTGTAAACACTGGGGCTGGGGTCTGATCGGAGGGTCTTCAAGTGTAACAGAGGTGCCGTTCTGAGATCGGACAGAATGGTCTACCTCCGGGTTAGTTCTGGCTTTCTCTGTGCAAACAGGTGCATGGGTCGTGGCGTCTGTGTCCCTGTGGCCGGGGGCGTGGCCGGGGGCGTGGCCGTTGGCGAAGCCATTACTCGAACTACAGCTCACGTCTGGCGTCCTGTGAGTGGTGCGCGTGGTGTGTGTGTACGTGCGGACCGTGAGGGTCTGGGTGTGTGTGCGGTGCAGAGGGCTGCTGTGTGTCGGGGACAGAGAGGGGACGCCCAGCCTGTCCTGGATGAGCCTGGCGATGTCGTGCACTGCCTGGGAGATGAGGGAGTTCTCTCTCTCCCTGTCTCTCTCCCGCTCTCTCTCCTTCTCTCCATCTCCGGGCTCGCTCAGTCTCAGTCTCCTGCAGGCCGCGGGCTTGGGGGACGACGTCTCTCGTTTACCCGGAGGCGTGTCGTGAACGGGCGTGTCGAACGGGGAGGGGCGAGCGTGGCCGGCGGGCTCAGGGGGCGGGGCCTCCGCCTCTTTGGTCTTTCGGAGAGTTGTGTCGTCATGGCTACCCCCCCAGAAGGCTTTGGGAGGGGCGTCCGGCGCGAAGAGGGCTGACGGTAGGGGCGGAGCAGTCGGGTCACAGAAGTTGAGGCGCTGTGCAATGCGGGCGATCACTTCCTGTCTCTCCTGAAGCAGAGAGCCAATCAGGGGGTTGGTCTCTGTGGTGATGGGCCTGGGGGAGGGGCAGCGTGGTGGGTCGGTCAAGGACAGGGTCTTGAAGGCCCTCAGCGGTTCTGAGCCCCCGCCCCGAGAGGTCTCCGCCCCGTTAGACAGACCATAGTCCTCGGTGTGGGGGGGGTCGGAGGGGCCATTGAGGGCAGAGTACAGCCACCTCACGGCCTTCCCGCCTGGGGGGAGGGGGGAGTGCGAGCGGGAGGGGGAGGGCCGGGAGAACAGGGGGGAGCCCTGACGATGCGGGGTGTTGACCTGGGGGAGCTCTCCATTCTGAAACATGTGACCATGGCTGTCTGAAGACTCCTGGCTCCTCTTATTGTGGAGGGGGAGACCAGAGAGGGGGAGACCAGAGAGGGGGAGACCGGAGAGAGGGAGACCAGAGAGGGGGAGACTGGTGATGGGGAAACTTGCGATGGGGAGCCCAGCGATGGGGAGACCAAGGGTGTTGGAGCTCTTGCTATAAAGGGGGAAATGAGCATTGTGAAGCCGACTCTCTTTTGATTCCTGGCCCCTCCTGAAGTGTGAGGGGAGGCCCTGGCCGGGGTGGAGGGTGGGGGTCTTGCTGTAAAGGGGGGGCAGGGCAGTGTGGATGCTGCAGGCCAGGATGGGGTAGGTGGACTGGCGGGGGAGGGACTGGACGCGGACGCGCAGGGCGACGCTCTGGGAGACGTTAGGGACGGGGAAGAGATGCTCCGAGGGCGGCTGGGAGAACTTCCAGACCAGCTCCTCATCCGCTGCGCTGATCCTGCAGACGACACAGGAACAGGGGACGGGTCAGCGGGGAACGGGTCAGGGGGGAACCCCAGCTGCTGAGGGATATGAGGGTGGAAAGTGTGAGGTGTTGGGAGCGTGTGTTTACCTGTACAGGATGTTTCTGGGGACGACACCGTGGGAGGCGCTGAGCCAGGCGCTGAGCTGGGAGAAAAACACGTAGGAGCGCACGGCCAGCAGCAACGTCTTCTCCTCGATGAAACGTTCACCACTCCTACAGAGAGAGAGACACAGAGAGACAGAGAGAGAGACACAGAGAGGGAGACAGAGAGACAGAGAGAGAGACACAGAGAGAGAGACAGAGAGAGATAGAGACAGAGACAAATTAAGGACAGAAAGAGAGAGACACAGATTAAGGACAGAAAGAGAGAGACACAGACAGAGAGAGACACAGATTAAGGACAGAAAGAGAGAGAGATTAGTCAGAGAGAAAACGAGAGAAAGAAGAGGCGGCGACGTGAGGGATCCTGGCTCAATGCTTTTAGCTATTCTGGCTATAAAAAAAAGAATAATAAGAAAAGTGTTTGAGAGAAAGAGAGGGCGCGTACTGTCGGGGTACTGGCTGCAGGGTCCATCTCTCGAGCAGCAGAGCGTCCTGTTTGATGGCCGGGTCACTGATGGGGTCGCTGGGAGGGCACTCGTCTCCATAGCAGCAGTCTGGCAGTAGCATGACCTCAATCATGATGGGAATACTGTTCCTCCACAGCAACATCACCTCCGAGCGTGTCCGCCTGGCCTGTCGACACTGGGTAAGGCAAACACACACACACACAAGGACGATCAATGTGTGTCTGTATGTGTGTGTGTGTGTGTGTGTGTGTATTTATGTAAGCCTGGAAACCACTTGGTGCTGGTTTGCATGGAGACTGTGTGTAAATGAGATGGATGTGTGTGTGTGTTACCTGAGGCAGTTTGTCGCTGCACTCATGCTTGTGGAGGGGGGGCAGGGTCGACTGGGCAGGGGGGCAGTGGAGCCCCTCGGTCCTTCCCTTCACGGAACATTCTGGAGTCCGCCCCTCTGTGATGAGCAGAGTCAGGAACACGAGGAACTCCTCGGCGTCATACTCGAAGAACTCCTCGGCCGCGTCTGCATGAAGGAGAACCCACGAGAACCGCTTAGAACCACAGGGGAACCTTTCAGACCGGAGCCAGCAGAGAAGACCGAAGAACAGGACACTCGGGCCTGACTCGTTTGCAGTGGAGAAGCTGCAGGGGACACAAATAAGTTACCCATCTAGCAAAGCTCAGACTTCCAGCATTTCTGCTATGGTCTGACGAATCACGACTATCTCCTGGATATAGGGTTTCAGGCCTGCGTGTGTGTGTGCGTGTGTTTGGTTTTTAAAATGGGCCGGTGTTTGTGGGTGAGGAGGAGAAATGAGACAACTTTTCCAGTTGTGCTCGTTGGGAGATAAATTTAGCGCTGATACGTCAGCTGAGCTCAGGCGTGGTGTAACACACTGCAAGACTAACTTCTCTCTCTCTCACCCACACACAGTACCACCCCCCTTCCCAGTTCAGGACAGAAATAACACTGCTCTGGTTCTTCACCATCCGGTCAGCTGAGGCAGGGTTTGCCTTAGGGGTTAGGGTGGGGCAAACCTGGCAACCCAGCACCAGCAAGAGAGAATAGAGCCTTATTCTCCTCCACATGCCGAGCTATCCTCCCAGGAATACCTCAGACTGGATCAGAGAGAGGAGTAATTAGCTCGGCGCACGGAATCTGTCAGTCTGTTAGCACAATGCAGGAGAGACGGGGATGCCAAGGTGTTTGTGATAACCTTACGTGCCAAAAATAGCACAACATGTGTTTTATAAACGACATTCTGTGCCAATTAGGTCGATTTCTTTGAGGGGTATTCACGTCTTGCCTATGGTATGGAGTGTGTTGTATAAGCAGGACCAAATGTGTCGGGGCTAAAAAGCCTGGCTGCACTATGGCTCCTCCTTAAGACACAGCTTTAGAATACCCTGAGGAGGTCAGCTGCTGCATGACGACTCCCAGTCCTCCCAGCTGCCTGCTCACACACACACACACACACACACACGTGTGCACGCACACACACACACACACACACACACACACACACACACACACACACACTATAGAAACAGTCTTGTTACAGTTAGCCCAGACCGAACAGAGCCTTTCTCAGCTGGCTCTATCGGTGTGAGCGCACTGGGAGTGCTTTGTGTCAGTTTCAGGCGATGTGTGTGTAAAAGTGTGACTGTGTGTGTGGGTGTGTGTGTCTGAGGCAGTCACGCACATTCTTCCAGGGAACTCCTCCCACATGCTTTGAGCTGTGCACTGCACGTGGAAAGAGAACAGCACAACATAGAGCTGGGAGAGAGAGGGGAGGGGGGGAGCTGCCAGCTGTAGCTAAGGGAGAGGGGGAGGGAGTGCAAATGCTGCCTGTTCTGACTGGCTAGCTCACTGGCCTAGCACAGCCCCTGCTAGGATTAGGGTTTACTGTTAGTTGGTTTGTGGACTACGGGCTCCCAGGGATGTGGGCTAAAGGTAACACTCTGGACGGACGAGAGGATGGGGGAGGAAGAGCAGCCCGAGGGAGGGGGAGGGAGGGGACGGATTCCGGAGGAGGAGAAGGAGTAAGGGAGGGAGACAAAGAGAGACAGAGAGAGGGAGACTGAGCGGAGGGAGGGAGGGTTTGAGGTGGAGGAAGACACAAAGGAGGCCCGCATGAAGATGACAGAGGGATCTGAGTAGCAGAAAGGAGCTTCTTAGAAAGAGCGTACCAGCAGCAATACGTTTCAGGGGGTCGTACTGCCCCCGTTTCCCATAAGGGAAAGTGACACACGTGCACGCACGCGGAACAAAAGAGCCAGTCAGGGTCCCTGCCTGGGATTGGCTGAGAGGCCCCGTGTCTGCGTTGATGGTATCTGCTGTTCTCTAGGGCGGTGGGTCTCTACGGAACATTCCTTCACGTGGAGCCTCAGTCTCCGTGCACCGTGCTTAACGTGACGTCTCCCTTCCCCTCTAACTTCGTTATCCTCACATCATTTGACAAGACGGCAGTAACCTTTCGGGTGACCCAGACGATAGGACCCGACTTGACGTGCCTCAAGTCCTCCCAGACACACTCTTCACCTTCTCCCTCTTTTGACCCCCTGTTCTATGTTACTGTCCATGTTCTGCTATCCCTCTTGCCAAGCCCTCTGTTCAGTGTCTGGGTGTTATTATGTAACAGGTCAGATTTAGAGTAGAGATGGGCAAGCACTTCTAAAGTATTAATAGTGCTGCAGCAATTGAGTAGCGCTGGCGATGAGCCCACATATCAGCTGGTGTACTCTCTCACACACACACACACACACACACAAATACAAAGACACACTTCTCTCATCAGCTGTCACCGCCTTGTAACCTCAAGGTTTTGCATGTCAACCTGGTGTTGTGTCATGTGCTTTGGAAAACGCCCTCTGATGTGTGAACAGAGAGAGAGAGAGAAGAGAAAAGTGTTCATCACAAAGACAAGCGTAAACACCCTGCTCTCTACCTGACCTGTGGTAGAACCGGATACACTGCAGCTCAAACGTAGCAGTCTCTCTCCTGAGGCCTCCTCCAGGCCCTGACATTTAATGAGGACAACTCGCTAAACATGTTTGAGAGTGTGCATGTAAATCAGTGATAGATGTTCTCATCCGATTTGCGAACAGGAAGAGCAGCCGTTGCGCTGGTGGTTTCGCGTCCCATGGCGACAAGATAAGCTGGCACAGTAATCTGGCCTCTTTGGCCCCGCGATCGCACTCTGGAGCGTTTCTCCAACCCAACCATGGTTTCCACACAGAGCGGAGTCCATCGGGCAGCTTTGGCTGTTACAAAACACCACACAGGTCATGGGGGAGGGCTTGTTTGTGCGACCTACACAAAAGCACTTAAGATGTACCTACTGACAACACCGTTCTTCCAGGTCGGTGACTACAGCGCCGCGTGCGTTTTCCTACCCAGATACCAGAGAGACAGAGATAGGACTGGTCACGGGAGCCATGCAGGTCCAACCTGCCTGTTCCAGCCAGGCCCACGACACAACCTGGATCCAGTCTGACACGCTCAACCAGCTGACGGGTGCCCTCTGTCGTCTACACACATTTAAATATAACATTTAACTAACGCTTCCAAGGAACCCAAAACATTGAAATCCCACCCAGTTGTGCTGTGATTAGAAGCAGAATACATCTTGTTCAGTCTGCTCACTGAAAGGTTAAGCGCAGCACCATGCTGGGGACAGTGACACACAGTCACATAGAAATGTTGGTTTAGCACAATCATGAACACAGTTGCGGTAAGGAAGATTAAATAAGCAGCTCCTCTATGCTAAATCTACTTACAACAGCCCCCAGCGAGATAAATATAGCCTAGCCACAGCATGGTAACCATCTCTGTCTGACTCCTCCCTACTCCCCTCTTATACAAGGCCACGACAGACCATCACACATGGACACAGAGTACCAGAGCTGGCTAGGAGGCCCTGAGATCCTGTCTGTAAGGCCCACGGTGCAGCCTGTAAGGCCCACGGTGCAGCCTGTAAGGCCCACAGTGCAGCCTGTAAGGCCCACGGTGCAGCCTGTAAGGACCACGGTGCAGCCTCTAAGGCCCACGGTGCAGCCTGTAAGGCCCACGGTGCAGCCTGTAAGGCCCACGGTGCAGCCTGTAAGGCCCACAGTGCAGCCTGTAAGGCCCACGGTGCAGCCTGTAAGGACCACGGTGCAGCCTCTAAGGCCCACGGTGCAGCCTGTAAGGACCACGGTGCAGCCTGTAAAGACCACGGTGCAGCCTCTAAGGCCCACAGTGCAGCCTGTAAGGCACACGGTGCAGCCTGTAGGGCCCTGTGATGTTTCTGAGTCTCACCCGGAGCAGAGCCCCTGGAGAACACAGGAAGGGGAAATAACAATGGTGAGGTTATACCGTGCCTCTCTCCTCTGTCTATCCTCACAGGCTCCCTTTTTAATCCCTCCCTCTTTCTCTCTCTGACTGAAAATCCTTTGTGAATAGAACTCACTGGTCGGAGCCATCACTCTGGCCCTGTGGTCATAGTCTTAGTCAGGTGGCTGAGCGGTGAGGGAGTCGGGCTAGTAATCCGAAGGTTTCCAGTTCGATTCCCGGTCATGCCAACTGACGTTGTGTCAGTTGGCATGACCACTTCACCCTACTTGCCTCGGGGGAATGTCCCTGTACTTACTGTAAGTCGCTCTGGATAAGAGCGTCTGTTAAATGACTAAATGTAAATGTAATGTACTTCTGTCAACTACAGAAAACCGAGTTGAGATGCAAGAAGAAGAGAGAGAGAGACAACACGTCAGCCAAAACACTTCAGCTCTGAGAAGCAGACCTAAGTCTCTGGTCATAGGAGTACATTCATTTTGCATGGGGACAAAGGGTTGCCAAGGCAACACAGATATCACGTTAATGTCCCCGTCACGGACATTCAGTGTGTGTGTGTGTGTAGGAATGAGCTAGGGACGTGTGTGTGTGTGTGTGTGTAAAGGAGTAAATTGAGGCTAATGTTTCTAAAAAGCGAAGAGGCTCTGATGGATTGCATGATCCACTGTATTAATCACTGCCCTGTGACGTGTTTGTGTGTGTGCATCATGCAGAGTCTTTGTTGTCCACAACAGCAGTGCAAACCTTTCAGTGTAATGATAGGATAGGATTGGTTTCCAGCCTGTGAATCACTCCAGTGTTTCACACTGCTCACCACATCTGCTCACCTTTCCTGCTCAGCCAGCATCTCAGTCAACACACAAGACACAATGGAAGGACAGGCAGACAAACCATCTCTAAGCTCGCAACAGAACGTAAATCACCCTGCGTTTATGAAACAAAGAACTTAAACAAAATGGCTTTTTATAAAGTCCTCTCTTTAGAGAGAGAATTTTGTTGACAGAAAATGGGAGGAACAATTTCCGATGTTATGTTAGGCAGCCTGGAGCAAATGCCACTGAGGGAATATGAAGTCAACCCATGTTCAACGTTTCCCATTTCCTCTCAATCCCACTTGTTAGCATTTATCCAGACTCCACAGGCCTGTTTGAGTGAGCCTAACTTCCACACTGCACCGCCCTCTCTCTCTCTTTTCCCCTCTCTGCTCTTCACACAAAGGGGCAGATTCACAGCACACATAGCAACAGGAACTGGATGCTGATTGGCTGAGAGGATGGGTACTGTTCCAGCAGAAAATAACTCTCCTTCTGCTCCTGTGAACTTTCTATTGTCTTGTTCAGACACAAACACGCACACAACCGACCAACGGACTCAAAAACCTGGCAGTATAAACTCATTAGCAACTGAACCTTTACAGCCTGTAGCCTAGCCTGTACAGTAGAGTCATCGCACGCATACAAACTGCTGACGAAAAAACCTGACAAAAAGTACAGCAGTTTCAGAGGGTGCAAAAGCTTATCTTTAATACCCTTTTGTATAAGAATAATACACACAGCTGCTGAGCTCCCAACGTTCGCACTGTTCCTCTGGGAAGCACCGCTTCATTGTTCCCACATTACAGGTTCTCATCACTGGGGCCAGAAGTTTGGGCTTAGTCGGTCGTGGTGCTCAAGGTCAAGTTCTCAACTAAGCTCTGATGCATTCTGTTGGATGTTTAGGAACAGCATTGTATTGTTATGAGTGAGAGAGACGCCATAATATGTACTATTCCGAGCTATATGACAGTCCTATAAATTGGCTAAACACTGCATAAAGGCATACTTCTGCCACAACGGATGTGTAGCACCCATGGTTTGCTGCCATTAGGTGCTAATGCAGTCAGCCCACAGCTGTGACGAGCCGCTTGAAGGGAAAGGGAATGGCGTACCGGAACGATATGGTCTTGCCGTCTCCCCCAGTCCCCCACCTCTCCCTGGGTTAGCGTGACCAGGCCTCTTGGACCTGACCAGGTCCTGTCAGCTCTGAGCCCCAGTGCGTTTCACTGGTCCTGGTTGGGCCTGAGGCGTGGGGCCTAGGGATGCCATGAGAGCTGAAGTACACTCATTGTCCCACTAATGCTGATTGCGTAACCGGGTGCTTGGGAGAACAGCACAGGCTAGTAATCCTTAGTGCAATGCATAACCACTCCGCTGAGTACAAACACACACACTGCGAGGGAAAAGAACAAGGGGTGAGTTGTACAATGGAGTCAAACAAAGCTTTTCCCCCTGAAAATCAGCACACACACACACACACACACAGACAGACAGAGCAGGTTGAGCAACCTCAACATGGCTCAAAAGGGCATTGACAGTGTGTCAGTCGTCCTGCTGTGGTTGGTTACTGGAGTATGTCTGCCACAGACCAGTTTGGCTCTTGGCTAAAAAAAGACAGACACAAACAGCCAAGGGCCCATGTCTGGTGGCCGTTCTCCCAGCCACGCTGAGCGGCTTCATCTGCAAGAGGAGAACACGGCTGGTCACCAGCCTTTGGCTGCACCGGACAGCGTGTTCAAAAGTGATCATGGAAACATGAAAACAACCGTGACATACACGTACAGTGAAAAACACACATCTTCTAATGAGTTGTTACTCAGATGGTATCAGTTGACAGAGCAATAGTGGCTTGAGGTACAAATCAAACTAAGGTGTGTGTGTGTAAACCAGATCCCAGTCCTCAGCTTATATAACTAAGCAGACAGAGGTACATGGTGTCTGGTGACAACAACCTCAAGCCATTCCTGACTGGCGGCCGCACACCGCTACTGGTTGCGTAGATCCCTTTGTCTGAAAAGAAATCTGTCGCTCACTGTCTCTCTATCCATCTGTCTAGCGTGGTGAGGCTATTAAATGTGACATGTTTCCTGCCTTTATCCATGATAGCATCAGCGGATAGAGGTAGCTATGGCGTTACTGCTGAGGTAGTACAGTAACGCGAGGCAAATGAGATGTGAACGCTTAGGATCGCTGAACTCCGTGACCGCAGTCCCGAGGACAGATCGAGCGGTCCCCGTGCCGACGGAGCACTACGGCAGCCGAGCTGACACGAAGAGAGGGAAGGAGGAGAGAAGAAGGAGGAGAAGGGAGGAAAAGAAGGGAGAAGGGAGGGAGGAGAAGGGAGAGCGAAGCTAGGAGACAAACGTGACGGTTTTTGAAATGTTAAGCGGACGTTCTCGTCTCCTACTCCATTACGGCTCACACAAATCTAGCCTGTCACTTTCAGGGATTCATTCAAGGTTCGCAGGTCACTTTTCTAGTTCAAGCCAGTCCTCTAGCTGCATGTAGGGCAGAATCAGAGTAGAACTCCCGGACAATTCTTCCTCCTGCCAGCAAAAACCCAACAGGTCCAGATGGTTCATCCTGCTCCTGTGGCGCTGGATGCTGGTTGGCTGTGAGGAACCACGGGGCTCAAGGAGATGACGACAAAAAGGGACAGGTTGATGTCCCTCCATAGCCAAAACACGTATCAGACAGCCCTCCTCTGTGTATGTATGTATGTATGTATGTATGTATGTATGTATGTATGTATGTATGTATGTATGTATGTATGTATGTATGTATGTATGTGTTTCCCAAGACCCCAATGTTAGGTAAGAGCATTACTGGGAGAACTGGAGCAGAGTCACGTGCAGCCACTAGGTTTACTTACAGTGAAAGCTGTTACCACAGCATTTGATGAGGGTTGATTGACCTCCCAAGGCCCAGTGTAGACTGTAGAGTTCCCATGATGGATTTCACCAACGTGTTAAATATTTCAGGAAATACCGCTTTTAGAATAGCTCTCTGAAGTCTCACTAAACAGACCCATACAGTGGAGAGTGGGATGTGTTTGCCATCTTTGCTTGGTGAAGTTCAAACTACAGCAGAATGTGATTTAATTTCAATAATTTCACTGTCTTTTACAGCTTTAAAAAAACAACAGAAAAGCCCATGAATAATCAGACCGCTACTAAATACCCTTACATGACCGTAGCTGACGATGACACATGGTTGTCGTAGCTACAACAAACGAGGTGTGACTGAGAACACCTGTTGTGCCTCTTGGTATGAATCACTTCTTTTAACAGAGTGGGGACAGGTGCCATATGGGACCAGGGCAAGAGTCTGTTTTCCTTCAATCTGGCCTGTTGATCAGTGAAAGTCCACTCTGTGATCTACTGCTCGCCCTGTTGGCTGAGAAGGCAGCTAAACAGTCTACTTTGGCCATGTGGGGGTGTGGATCTCCCCTCAGACTCCCACATAGGACTGCGGAAGGAAACCTCCACCTCCAAACAAACAGAATAACAGGCTGTGGAAGCCTGAGCACCGCGGCTGCTGTTGCAAACCAAGGCAGCCCTGCCTCCCCAACAGGCTCCACTCCAGTATGACTGACTAACTCTGAGCTCATCTGTGAGTGTTTTGACTCTCCTTGGCTCTTGGCAGAAGCACGTCTCCACACAGCCTCCTCCAGCTACACGTCACCCTGTGAGTGTTCCATACCCTTTATGAGGATTGTGAAAGCTGTTGGTTAAGCTTTATGGTTAAAAAGAAAACAGTCCTAATCTAGATTGAGCATTCTGTTCCACTTGCACAAGACACTGATCACTTCAACCTACAGAAAAACAAACCGGTCAGATGACTTCAGTTAGATCTGAGCAAAACAGTGTTCTGATCTTTCAGTCACAGAAAGACACATGTTTGCAATGATGGTTACAAGAGGCCTTGCACATACGAGTTCAACTTCAGCTGACCCCACTGTCTGTCCTCTGCTTAACTCTGGCAAGATGTCCAGCAAGGCTGGGGTATTTTATCCATCCTGTCTTGTCACTATCCAACTTGTATTTAACATTACAGATAGGACACCTACCTGACCCAAATCTTCCCTTTGAAGTATGCCACAGCAGCATCATGACACAGCGCATGCCTGGGCTTGTCTGCACCACCACCTCCAAGTCTCCACTCCACTGTCCAGCACGTGGCCCTCAGACGGCTGTCGCTCTGCTTACCAGGGCTGGCGTATCTACATAAACACATCCCCTCAGCGCTGCACTTCCAGTAGAAGTCCCTCTTTGAGTCCTGGGCTAGACGTGAGTGTGTTGGACAGAGCAGTCTGCTATTTCCACTTGAGGAACAGTGTGTTCCAATTTTCAAATGACAATAGCACAGAGCACCAAGCTGTCATAATGGGATCTGCTCCAGAGCAGCCTCTACTGCGATGATCTTTTATTCGCGGAATCTTGTCAAGGTGCCACAGTCGCAAGTGCTTCTATTGGTGGAAGGAACGACTAGGAAACGCCACTACGTAACCCCAATCTCATAATTAAACAAAAAACAGTGCTGTTTACTACTGGCCCCAGATTGCTACCTAGCTGTAATTACTGAGTACAGTGTCAGCGTGCCCTTTAGCACAGCCGCCACATAGCCCAGATGTCTGAGCATGGCTTTCCATATAAAGGCAGTGTATGTGCACACACAGGCAAGGCAGGGGTTAAATCCCAGCCTGTGTACATGTTTACTCTCAGTGCTAGGGAATCGTGTTACCAGGACCACAGCGTGAGTTCAATTTGTACAGGACACACTTTGAGAACAAACTTTAAGAAATATTTTAACACAGCTATGACCTTAACCCACCCCCTCTAGGTGATTAAAATAATCTCATCACAAAAAACCTGACCCCTAAGTATGATCGACAGGATAAAGGTCTACGATGCAGATTGGTGCCTCTGGGTTATTGTTCAATCACTGACTGATAAACATGAGAAATCCATCTGTAAATGATTATGTCATTGCAGAAGTCAATAAGGTACATGATAGTTGCTCTAAGGTACATAGTTGCTGTACATAGTTTGTTAGCTTTTAATTATCATTAAAAAAACTGTACATTTTGTACAATGGCTGGCAATGGAAATAGTGTGCAGGAAAACCTTTATGCGAATTGTCCAGGCCTATATTCAGCCCAAACTGTTATAAGCGTGTATACAATTTTAGCTTCACAGGTTTTGGTGACAGTTCCTGCAAGAGATGCACTGAACAACACTGAGCAGAATTGCACAATGGAACTTTGTCTCAGACCATAGCATGCAAGTCAGCTGTTCAGGTTTGTCGTTGCTGTTGTGCTTTTCAGGAGCTGAGGGATTCGTTTCAAATCATATTATGGCATAGGCATACTGGAGCCCGATATATAAAGTACTTGTAAAGATAATAAGGGTCTCATATGTTTGAAATATGTTTGTTTTTTTACTCGCAGGGTTAGGCTTTGTTATTGACAAAGCTGCGATGAAGTTAACCAGCTGTTACATCACTCCATTACTGTCCCTGATTCCTCTCCCAGGGGAATGACCAGATTCCAATGGTTGAACCAGTATGAGCCAAGGGTGATTGTGTCAATACTGCAATTCAATGCAGAAATATTGAGACTGACCACAACATGGGATGTCGCAAGCAAATTTTGAATTAAACTTTTACCTCGTTCAGTTTTCATGTTTTCCAGTGTCATCGGGATGCCTTCCTCGTCTCTCGCAGGGACTTCTGTCTTCCGTCTGTTATTTCTTCTTGAAGGCTGACACACGACAAACACAACCTTGACAGCAATTCTGTATGGACCCCAAGCCTCGAAAAGATTGCGCTGACTTAATATATTAAGCAACAATGCCAGCTGAAAAGCCGTTATGCTGCCAATTGCTCCCTATCCAACAAAGCATTGCTTTGTTTGCACGCCACTGTACACGTCCATCGGGTTGTACTGTAAACTGGTGGACGAAGACTAGCTTGCACCGAACGATTAACTATCGCAATTGGGTTGTTAATCAATACGCCAACAAGAATTAAACTGACTAGCAAACTAGCTACCCTGACAATACACTTCAGAATCGAACATTAGCACAAGAACCACAGCAGTCACCTCGCAAAGCATCCCTCTCAGTATTGTATTGCTCGCAATGTAAGCGACTGTAAACTAGCTACTTCGTCCTGTGTGGCAAGCTTGCTCACCAATGATTAGCTAGCTAACATAACTACCTAGTTAGCTTGCTAGGCATCTGTTGACGACGACCTTGTGTCAAAACACCCCAACCCCCACGCAGGTACAGAATGTCCTCCTCTCCGCTGCACGACGACGGACGAGTCTTGTTCAACGAATCATTCTGTTGGAATGACAATGTCAACGCATGACGTTGATGAAAAACATATCGTCCGGGTTTTCATCCAGCAATGACTGTAGGCTAGCTAGGTTGGGTTGCCACCTCTCCCCCACTTTTGGTCCGCTTCATACCATCACAACTTTTACAGAAACATGCTAGCTAACTAGCTGGCTATCTTCGAGACTTGGCCGCAGCAGCCTGCATAGCTAGTGCTCGCTAGCTTGCTAACAAATGTCTTGTTTACTCTACAGAGTCACTGTTAGCTTGCCAACTCAATCCAATATAAATTCGGTGATAAAGTAATGCTGAGTATTCTCGTCATCACTGCTCACAAAGCTTTTGCCACCAACTCTTACAGCCTACTCTCAAGTCTGTCCCCCTCTCACCTCCCCGCTGCTTGTCAAAACAGATCAGTGTGCAGCCTCCGAGTCACGTGTCCCAACAACAGCTCTTGGTCACTTCCTATCTCAACAGCCCTCAAGTGAACCTGCTGCCATGACAACCATACATTATCAACATATCTAAACTCTTTGGCTACATGTTTGTCAAAGATAAACCCTCAAAACATTACTGACACATCCCATTACTGACTTGACACATGCACCCACAGCAAGTTGGTGAGGATACAGTCGGACATCCGTAGGGAAAACGGCCTGAGCCGGGATTGGATGGTGGGGTTGACGGCGTTCTCTTGTGTGCACGTGGCACGTGAGATTTATTTTACGTGAACATTTTGTTCTCGTCAGTGTGGCTGTGCATGGCGTGGTGTGAAAGCCTGGTATACAGCTGCTACCTGTAGCTTATTGACAAGTACGTCGCAAATACAATTCTCGATATCTTGTTTATTGTTCGAAGCTCCAACTTGGAGCCTCCAAGCATTCGTTATTGGCGTATTGCAGATGTTGGCATTATAACATTTACATTGTAAACAGCAAGCCACTCAGTTTTTGTCTTCTTGTCATTAGACGTTAATCAGACATATAATTAATGTTCAAGTTAACGGGATGGAAGATGTATTGATATTTTCTAGAAAATGCTTGTTTTCATCTAATCATATTGGAGATCATATTGGAGAAAAGAGGGGCAGATGGTCGATGAAGCTAAAGCAACAACACTTTCAGCACTTTTGTCTCCTCCAGCAAGTTTTAGAAAAGAAACACAGTGCCATCTCCTGGCATAAAAGTAGAAATCCACATTGTTAGTGACCAAATGTGCTATGACACAAATGTATTTTTGCAATTTATTTTGCCAGCATTTTATAAAAAATAATAAAATGAAACTAGGAAAGGATGTAAAGGAAAGCAATATAATTGAATATGCCACCAGATATATTAGTATGTATTCAACATAAGTGCTTTTTTTCTTAATACCATATCTACAGGTGTCTTTGTTATATTCTTCCATTGTGTTAGGTTGCTTCTAAATATATATCTGATACAAAAAGCAGCACCAAAAAACAAGAGACAAGATTCAGGTGATGGAAATACCAAGATTTTATTATCTACTTTTTTGAGTGACTACAGAAATGCTGAAATATTTGAACACTGAAAAAGCTGGATGATAACATCACTTGCTTCTCGTTTTTTCTTTTTTTTTTTTTTGCTTAGCAAACACAACAGATGATATTGCACAGCACTGAGAGAGCGTTAGCAAAGCCGCAGAAACAGGGAAGAAATAAATCACCACAAATCAACCTTTGAGACATAGAATTACTGACCTGAGAGGAACACCTAATGCATCACCTCTCCAGCACCAAGACACCCACACACACAGGCACACACACACACACACACTCACACACACAACTGAAGAAGCCGTAAGAATGGTAGGACAGTGGAATAGAAAGAAAGAAGAAGAAAGAAACGAGAATAAATAGGATGAACTACAACCATGTGATCCTGTTGCAAATGCACAATCAACTAGTGTACTCTGATTCTAAAATGTATTCAGTTTATCAAAACCCTCCAAACCTCTTTGTATGAATATCACTGGAAGATCCCCCCCTCGTGAGAAACTAAGTACCCCTTCATATTAGAGGTTGTGATGATTGTCTTTGGCGCCGCCATATTGTACTGAGACCTGTAGCCAAGCTACCAATCATATGGGAACTCCTTCTATACAATAAACAACCAGTCACATAATAGGAAAACGATAAGACAGCAATCATTCACTGATCACATTCGCTCGTCACATATACACAAGAATATACACAAACGAAAGCATCTCAAACCAGAAGGGAGGCATACGACTGAGTCTTCGTGTTCTGCTAACACTTCTTCAATCCTCTTTCTTCCACTGAGAATCAGAACTACTTTTCTTAACCTGCCTGTGACAACCCTGCATTAATTAGTGATTAAAAAATAAAATAAACCTTGACACACACACTAACACACACTCACACACACAGACAGACACAGAAACCATAACAGAGAAGAGCTGTTCAGGCGATGAGACTTCGCACACACTCGAACGCTGATTCCTTAGTAAGGTTCTTTGCAGATTTATTAGACTTTGCTCATTGTCATTACACGAGTACGTACCAAAAGAACAGATACTTGATGGAGCTAGGCTGCGATGCCACGGGAATAAAAACAGACCCAGCTCCGTGGCACCACCCCTGGCAGACCGGCTGCCCTGCCTACACTCCACCCCACTCTGTGCATGAGACGGCAAAGTGAGCAGGACTTGCAGCCCTCATTTCAAATGCTTCAGATTGTACATTAAAACAGGAGATTCCCCACATGGTAGAGTAAGTTTGTCTACAGAATCCTACGCCTTCTACATTCTATACCCGTGCGAATGGCAAATCAAAACTCAACAGGTCTATCTCACGAATGCCAGTGCTTTTTTAACATAATACATAATTTCTCATTTTTTTCTCTTTTTGGTTTGTTTTAAAAATCTTTGGATGTGCAGTGATACCCATAAAATAATTTGTTTTAAAGAATAGAAAACACGCACACTGCTTTTTGCCAACTGTTAAACAATGTAACTCCTGTATAACTTTGTCTTTGTTGGCAAATCAACTGTCTTGGTTTCTGGCAGTGTTCAGAACACATATTGAAGTGCCGGCTAAGATTTAGGCGAAGAAGAATAAAAACAGCTCCTTCATTATCTAAGCATGGGAAATAAGGCTATAACATAAAACTGACTGTCTTTTTGTTTTTTCAAAAACCTACTATATACAAATCTAGATTTACTACAAATGCATAAATTAAAGCAGTGGTTAAACAATACAAAATGCAATTAAATTAAAACAAATCACAACACAGAAGTAGATAAGAGAAAATATAAACACATTATCACAGCAATTGGTTTTACCCTGTAAAAACAATAGTCTACCTTCATTATAATATTGGCATAAGTCAGTGTCTGATAAAAAAAAAAAGTTTATCTGTTCCTTCTGCAAGTTTCATACTACAACCCTGAAACTTCCATGACTGAAACAGAGCACTTTCACAAAAAAACAAACTTTGAAATAAATAATCATTCAGCGGTGTGAAGTAACAATAACGATTAGCAAACTAGTTCAGTTCTGCCTTACTCGCATACAGTAGACTCTTAAATGCAGAACCCAAAGGAATTATTACTATGAGGTATTCAGAGACACTGGTAAAGACATGCACGGCCAGAGTGCTGGGCCTCCCTACATGATACAGAGAGAGAGGGGAGGGGAGAGGAAGGGAAGGTGGGGGCGAGTGAAGGTGGGGGCAGGCAAGAGAGGAGAGAAAAGAGCTTTGGTTTATCAGCAGAAGTGGACAACAGAAATTCCTTTGGTATGTTTTCATTGCATGGTTGCACTGGCAAAAGCACCACGGTGAGAAAGAGAGAGAGAATTCATCCTTGTTTCTTCAGTAGTGGCCCTTCTACAGGCTGAGGTATTCACAGAGTCAAAGGTGAGAGGTCAACAGTGGTTTAACACTTTGGTTCAAGGAAGGCACTCGTCCTGGGAGTTTTAGAAAGATTGCAACATATCTACCTTTAGTTTTCAGGGTCATGTCTGCCTATAGATACATACAACTGGTCATGCCCATGGCTGTATCATCATGTTTACCTACAGCTATGATGTCTGCTTATTCTCTAGTTACAACAGCATATCCACCTAGAATTGAGTCAGCATGTCTGCCAAACAGAGTTGTATCAGAGCGCAGATGAAGTGAGAGCACACATAGCAGGAATGAAGAGTGGAGATGTGGTCAGGAGAGGAGGGGGGGGAGGGGAGGGGGGGGGTGTACATCATAATCAATCCGCATCACTCGTCGAGGCCGTGCATTAAGAAAATCTTTGGTTATCTTTGGTATCAACAAAGTGATAGAGATCACAAATGGAAATTGAGTGAGGTAGCATCTTTGGTTCACACTATAAAACATCAGTAGGTCTTAACACATATGATTTTTTCCTCCATTCTTTTTCTTTTGTTTCTTCGGTCTCAAACTACCTTCATTGTTGTCTCTGCTATCCATGTATCAAGACGTTAACCCCGCCCATAGGCGGATGGTGGTGGGAGGCCAGCTGATAGATTGAGTGCTCCTACGCCCTTGGCCAGCCCAGTGTAGTGCTTTCTCCCAAATACTGAAATGCATTGAACTCATCCCTCTCTCGACTCACGTTTAGAGGCTAGTGGAGGGATAGAAGCAGACCGAAGGGGAGATTCGTTTGAAGATGAATATCTGAGTCGCTGTTTGAGTTATACAGAACTGTTTTTAAGCGAAGCACTTGAAGATAAACACCTTGGCTGGTAAATGAGACCGGGACTGATTTAGAGCCTTTACAGAATGGATCTGCGCTTTGTCCTCTAAGAGATGGCTCAAGATCGCAGTCCTTGCTCTCAACAGTGTCTGTAAGGGCTCCCAGAAAAGTAATGGCAATACGTTGATAAAATTGACATTGGAATCCGAAACTGGCATGGGTGGTAAAGACAATGTTCACAGCTCGACTATAGAGCGCAGACACAGAGAAATGCTTCTACTGAAGGATTTATCTTTGGTTAGTAGCTGCTGGCATTTCAAAGTATTTGCTAAAACTATAGATCCATAAGCTATCCCTGAAAACATGATCAAATACCTCTCAGCAACATGAATGCATTTCAACAGAAGATTCTTGAAATATAATGCAGAATCTTCCATCTATATCGTTAAAGATGATTGCAAACCACATCAGTTGACTGTTCAGTCCAGGCCAGCCTCCATAAGGCAACTGTCTCCATTGAATAAAATCTGTCTCTCAATCTGAAGAGCAATTCCCATTACATTGACCCATCAGATTGTTGTTTTTGTACAGATGACATCATAGATACTATCATAGATAAGTGATAGTATCTATGATAGTCTGAATCTATGTTTATATACCTATGGGTTTAACAGTCCAGGGGTGCAGTAAAAATACTCTTTAGATGATTAACAACAAAATATATCTTCTCTTTGGTTATATCATGGCATTTGATAGCCTAAGATTCTATGCTTAAATCGCACATGGGTGGATGTAAAGTGTAGAAAGCTTTGGTTTGCATGTTCGATGTTTCAGCATGTAGGGAGAACGCACCACAGAGAGGGATAGGGCCACAGTTAGGGTTTGGGGCAGGTTTTGTGGTCTGTTGTGGACAGTCTCTGTCTTTTTGTTGGTCAAGACATCCACCTAGAGTTCCTGACACACAGAGACTTCCATGAATCCATACCACTGCACAAACATTCCAGTTACTCCTGTGGGGTTCCTGCTCAAAGCTGATTGGCTAGTCCCACTGGAGGTCCTCTTTTTTGGTATTTGCACCTGGAGTGCCCCCTGTGACATCTGCAGAATAAACACTGCTGATAGGCTGATTAAACCTCCATTCAGACACCGATGACCAAACCTACCAATAAGATCAAAGATAAGGACGGTGGATGGCAGGTTGGGATTGGGGGTATAAAGCTGTAAGACCGGTGATAAGGGAGTAATTATTTTTTTTTGCAGAATGCTAGACTAAAATGTGTTGCAGAACAAACTTTAAAGCAGGTCAACGAAGTCTTTGGTTTTTTTTTCATCTTTGGATACTATAAATATCAGTATAGTACAGGTTTAAGGGCAAAACGTTGTTTCAAGGTCTAGTTGTCCTTGTTTCCTAGTAGTAAAGCTTTTCAACCGAGTCATTCCGTGTCTTCAGGCTTTGGTGCAGGCATTAGGGCCAGAGTTGGCAGAGTGACCTGAGCCGTCGTCCAGCCACTTGTCGAGGCTCCGGCGGCGTGCATTCATGAAGAAGTTGCTGACTGTGGTCAGCTCGAGGCCCAGCTGCTGAGAGATGGTGATCTGCAGCTCTTTGGACGGACGCTTGTTCTCCTTGAAGATGGCATGTAGCGTCCGTCTTTGCACATCAGTAAACACAAGCCGCGGCTTCTTAGACCCAGTGCCGTGCTCGCCCCTGCCATGATCCTGCTCCTTACGCTTGCATGCTGGGAGGGACGAAAATATGGGGAGAGAAAGAGAGACAGAGACAGAAAGACAAAGAAAGAAAGAAAAAGTGAGAATATCAACATTAGATACATTATCAACATCACACCACAAGCATGAACGGAATTAAAAGTGAGTGCTACCACAAAACAAACCGTTTAAAGAAACCGCTGTCCATGGTTCTGAAAACATCACTTCGTCCGCCATGACAAGCGACAACCGCGAGGCGGCAGCAGAGGGTTGTTGAACTCTTACATTGCCTACAAAGTGAGCCATTCAAATGATTTAACTTATTTGGCTTTGACGTGTTCCTAATCAACCTAGAACACTCCATTTGCTTCTTACAATAACACGTATACGTATAGACCAAACATATAGTTAAAGAAAACGTTGTCTACTCATCTATTGTCTAGTTTTCCAACACACCTGATTGAAATGAATGGTACCATTCATTTGAATCAGGTGTGTTGGAGCAGGGAAACATCTAAAACATGCAGGGCAGGGGGTCCCGAGGACCAGGATTGAGAACCACTGGTCTAGACAAGGTATAAAGCCAACATTCAAACACTATATTGGCACAAAGAAATGCTAATTAAGCTATTGCAAAGACAAATCAGAATGTTACGATACTTGAATATATGGCTCTGAACGAACTCAATAGTTAACGGAATCAGTTAATAACAATAACTGAATCTCCGCATGAGTAGGATAGCTTTTGCTTCCCCAAATTATCCAGGCGGCATTTAGCAAGGCCCGCCAGGCTTGCGTCAGCGTCCTAGGCATTCTCTATGAGAGCAGTTGTAGAGAGAGCAAGCACGGATGTCTCCAGTGCTGGTAAATATTAACAGACCACTGCGGCTCCACATGTATCTAAGGTTATAAATCATCGAGTTGAAGGCCACCCCGACAGCAGGAACCACCGCACCTCCAGCCAGGTAGGGAGGTTTCCCAGGATAAGGTGAAATAACAACGGCCTTGTTGCGGACCGATCACTCGACTCTGCTCCCAGCTAATAATTACACACAGATAACTATACACTGTGCTATCCTAACAACTGATAGCACAACTATAGGCAAATAATTTTCACAAATTACTCTTTACAGAACTTCCATTACACCACTAACATACAAACACACAGAGAGACACACATAAGGGCCAGATGGAAAATATCTTGTTTAACATCTATAAACATTGAAACAGTGTGGCTAGTCTCACATATACTTGTATGTCCTTTGTATTAGCCTTCCTATATTATTTGAAGGAGCAGCTCTCAGACGATCAAATGGATAAATACGGAAAATAAATCACGTGAACAAAAGTAGCGGAGCTAAATCTGCAAACCATCCCTTTAAATAGCTAAAACCAGTGGTCAAATTGTTGAATCCTCCCCAAAAATCTCACATTACTTAGAGGTTTTTCTAAACGATGTGCCTAACAAACGGCCGAACAATATTGGTTACGTGAAAGGCATTATTCAGCGCATTTCTAACAGTAGGCCTTTAATAAAAGGGTTAGGAACTGAGCAGGATTCATTTCAATAATCAATATCAAATTTACATTTCTGCCTATATTGGTCATTACACATCCACTTCACCCAAGAACGGATCAATAATATCCCAAGCTTTCGTCACATTTTAATTTTCTGATTTCTCTTTGTTGAATAGCTTACCCTGAATATTTCAAATTGGCCTCTACAAATTTAAATGAATTCTTTACCGCTTAGTTAGAAAATAAGTGATTTTATCTGACAGGTAAATATGAATTCCTATTCAGTCCTTGCAAAAGTAGGCTGTTTCATTTGGTTGATCAAGAAATGTATAAGGCTTTATGAACCAAAAAGCTTTAAAGGTAACGGCAACGAGTGGATCATGTCTCATCAATCGTTTTCTTGATTTTGAAAAGAAAGACCATGAAATGAAAATCAATAAAGTGAACGTAGTTGTCTAATAATAAGATAAAGGTCCATATACACACGCGCCCGCGCACACACACACACACACACACACACACACACACATACACACACACACACACACACATATTTTATAACGCACCCTTACACACTGTATAACAGATGGGAAATTGGATAAACAACTGAAAATAATCAATTGAGATTAAGCACACTTTCCACACCGTATACGGCCTCACTTTTCAAAAGCCAAAAAGCCCATGTGCGCGTCATTGATTAGAAGAAAAAAAAACAAATCCTTTGTACGCTCGCGGGAACGTGGCTCCTTGTCTGTGCCCCTCATTCGCGCGCGGATAGACTCGGGTTCTCCAGGGACAAATTAATAGAGACCTATCAGTTAATTAGGCAAACCCAGACCATACCCATATACGTCACAGCTCCAAACGAGTTCAGCGCCAAAAAAACTAATGACCTCATGGCACAGTCAGCAAGACAACGCAATTACCTTTGTCTTACAAAATATTTGTAAGTTAGTTACGTAAAAGGACTGATAGGCACGCGGGTCGGTAGGAGTGACTCTCCATTTAATAACTGTGAAGTTTTTTCAAAACGTATGCACGGTCGAAAGCCCTGCATAACATAAACATATGCAACCATCATGTCAAACTCATACACACGCGCGCGCGCTCTGTTTATAGCCAAGACGACACCAAAAGCTGATCAGATGCATTTACACCAAAATAAACAAATTCATAACGATTTTTGGGCAAGGGATCAGTTTACGCACACATTCCCTCGGTCGATATTTTGAGGTAAAATAACCTGGGCTCTGGTTTGACATAACCCTACAAGTCTGTAAAAAGGAACACCAGGAAGATGAAGTGGCCTTCTGCTGTTTTGGGGGGCAAATTTTCTTTCGATTTTCTCATCACTGTTTTCACAGTTACAGTTGATCTACATTTACAAATATCACATTTTAGACAAATATCAAGAAAATGACTCGAAAGAGAAATAAATGGAAACGGTATTACCGAGGGTTCGCTCACCTGCGAGCCTGAGTGCGCTCATGCGTTGGAACTCAGGCTCCTGCAGCCACTTCCACATCCTTCGGAAAGTCTCGCGGCCGGACTTGAGTTTGGACCAGGGCTTCGGGTTTCTCAAGAGGTCAGAGAGGGTGCCTTGAGAACGACACAAAACGCGCTGCGCAAAGATAGCCTGGGGAATGCTGTAGCGCTTTAGCTCAGTGGTGATCCTCTGCGCTACCTCTTTGGTATTCACCTCCTCCATCTGGGCCCCTGAACTATCACCGTTGACACCTTGCTGCCCTGGGGCCTGACTCTGCTCCCGATTGTTGCCTAGGCCTTGGCCATGGCCTTGTACGCTTATGTGGGCGTGCGGGTGGTGGTGGAGACCATTGAGCTGGACCATACCCACCGAGGAGTTCATGTGCTGCTCGGTGTGTCTACCGAGCATGGCTGGGTGGTGAGCCTCGAACCCACTGGGTGTGAGCATCTTCTCTCCGGGCATGGCAGCACCGGGATGAGCGTAGGGGGGTAGACCAGCCTGGGAAGTGTGTATGCTGGCCAGGCCGGAGCCGGACAGTGGGGAGAGGCTCTGCCCCATGCAAGGATCCTTGTGATGGTAAGATGGATACAGACTGTTCATGGGCGCCAGACCCCTGTCCTCCCTCATCAACGTGAAGCTGCCGCTGACGTTGCCCGGAATTCGTTGATGGGGATGCGGGTGTGGATGATGATGGTGGTGGTGGTGATGATGGTGAGGGAACTTGTCAGAGACGGTGGAGATGGGTGGTAATGGCTGCAGTGGGGTTAGGGTGGTATAGGTGCTGCTGGCGCTCATGCCAGGAGGGGCTTCGCACATGCTAATGGC
This sequence comes from Osmerus mordax, assembly GCF_038355195.1. NCBI lineage: Eukaryota > Metazoa > Chordata > Actinopteri > Osmeriformes > Osmeridae > Osmerus > Osmerus mordax. The sequence continues at coordinate 14,717,540 of NC_090062.1, read as the reverse complement.
AGGGTGCAGGTGTCCGGGATGACCGGGATGGCCGGGATGACCGGGATGGCCGGGATGGCCGGGATGACCGGGGTGATAGTCTCCGCCATCCAGCAGTGTCGCCATGCCCATAGCGCGATGGGACAGGCCTCGGGGGCCCGGGCGGGTATGCGGGCTGTGGCCGCTCAGCAGCTCTCCAGTACCGGTCACTGACTCATGACTCACTCCGTGCAGGTCCCCAATATGCTCCATCGACAGCTGGGCGTTCATGATCCGGGCACCGCTGTGACCAAACCATCTATCTTACCTAGCGCGGTTGACTGGAGTTGAGAAGTCCGCACGTCAAGAAAAGTTCAATTTCCTTTTGTTGTGTTATTTGTTTGTAAAATGTCTTAAGATTCGTTGTTTTCTGTCCCTCCGCTTGGTCTTCTTTCATAACCTCGATGTCGTGTAGTACGTTTTTTTTTTACTCATATTTTCCTTTCTTCTTTTCTTTTCGATTTTTCTCTTTTTTCGATTTCAAGTCAAGCCCCCCCGCCGCCTATAAGCAGTCCTCGCTCTCCGGTCGGGTCCCGCGCCATCTCTCTAGCCGTGGCTCTAGCAACTCGGTTTCCCCAGACCAGTGCTCAACCGCTGCAGCTCCCACGAACCACACATGCGCAATAGCAGTCATCCGTCCCCTCCCACCAAACACACACACAAACACACACAAACGCTCAACGCGCTTGATTCTGACGTCAAATATTAAGGAAGTTACCGCTGTAAACTAGACTGTATTTGTGTGTCCAGCAGCCTACTCACAAGTTTGATAAAGTACAGACATTTTGGCATTAAACAGGTGCAAATAGAAGATTCGAACAGCGAGGTGCATTAGCAATGTAGCCTGTCTATTCATCTTGAAAAGCATGTTTCTGAGCCTCCTTAAATCGTGAAGTCCAAATGAAGTGAACTTCCGGGAGGGATACTTTGATCTGTTGGGGGATTGGCATTAAACCTCAAAATCATACACTTGCCGTTAACATTGAATATGCCATAACATGTCTTTGCAGCATGAGTTTGCACAATGCAGTAATAATTATGAAATATCAACCTCAGCAGAATGCGTCGGTTTAGCAAACAAGAGACTTTAGACTGTCGGCCACCTTCTCTTTTGATAAAGGATGGACAGATGTGACTATTGTTCAGTCATTATGCTTAACGAACCAGTCTCAACAGAGTGTGTATGCCAGTGTGTGTGTGTGTGTGTGTGTGTGTGTGTGTGTGTGTGTGTGTGTGTGTGTGTGAGTGTATTCGAGTGTACGTCCACACGCTGGGGTGGCACAATTGTGTCTCTGTGTGTGTGTGTGTGTGTGTGTGAGTGTGTGTGTGTGTGTGTTCAAAAGACAGAATAACAGTAACAGTTACATTTATCAGATTAAAATTTGAATATGTCAAAAAAACGAACCAACTGTTTTTAAATGTTAGAATCAGATTTATTCTTTTGATAGTATTTATTATTTACTGTACCGAAGCACATATAACATCTAAAAAACATTTTCGGATTATGTGAGTCAGCAGCGATGGTAAAACATTCAACAATCGACAATCAAATATTTTGTTCTTACACTCAAAATACATAATTGCAAAAATTGTTAAATGCATGCATGCACGACTGACAAACTTCAGATGACATCTTGGGGACAGTTAGGGCCCGGGCCAGGCGTCCTTTTCACCCTGCCGTGGTGACAGCTTGCAGCGGTCAGTGGCCTGCTCCGGACCCCCCTGCTGAATAGGGGACATGTCAAAGGTGACGCTTCAAGACTCCCAAAGCTAACAGCTGCGGGGGACAGATTAACCTTTCAGACTTTTCCCTGTTTGGACCTGCTAGCGCCACGACACGGGTCCGCATCTGTCAGGGTCACCAACAATGCTGTTCGGTTGAACGAGTTAAAGGAAAAAAGCCTGAAAAAGTTAAACTGTCTCTGATGTGAAGTCAATGCCAATGGCGCGTGGTGACTTGACGTGTGTCCATGACAAAGCAAACTAATTAAAAACGTGTGGCTTTCCAACGGTATAAAGGACGGAATATAGCTAAAGCACGTGAATTTACACGACTTAAGGTGTATCCTTAATTAAAGATTAATATAGGCTAAACAATACATGTGTCAATATGCATCGACAATTATTAGACACATTGAATATTAAATCATAAATAGCTCAAGCTATAACAAAGGTATAGGTTTCTGTGAGGAAAATAATGATACAGGTGAACTCAAGTAGGCAATATGCTCCAAAGAGAGATTTTAAAGGCGGGTGGAGGAGATGTACCATCTATCCTCATCTGCACACATTCTCATACAGATCGATAATTTTCATTCGCACTGCCGTCTCACTTTGAAGGGCGTTGAGTAGACTATTCTTGTGCGTGCCTGCTTACATTGTTGTCTCTGTTATAGCCTACCTACATTAATGTAGGCTACATACATCAACATGAAAACCGCGTTTAACACCTATTTTATATTCCTTCAACACAGTTCAGGACACGTCGAAAATGTGAGAAGATAATAGGCACCAGACAGTCACCATTCCTTTCAAACTGCGCTGAAAGATAAAAAGATGTGTCGACCGTAACGCCAGTTGCAATTCACAAAAAATGAGTATTTGGACCGGGATTGGGCTGGTTAAATGAGCTCGTAACGCAGATAACATGCAATATGCTCGTTGAAATGCAGGGTTCTGGCTGCAACAGGACTATTTTGCCACATTTCACAATAGTTACTGTAGGGAACCTTTGAAGCAAAGAATACCGTATTGACCGTCACAACTACTGTAAATGCAGATATGGAGAAAGCAAAGTTAACTGACACAATATGTCATTAAGGAAATGCCCTCCGTCCTTGGGCCAATGGGGCGGCTCCCAAAGAGAGTCGCAGTAGGCCTATTAATTATTAACATGCTGCAGTTCGACTTTTCACACTGATTATTAATCAGACGCCTCCGGTTTATGGGCTGTACGGATCTCAGTTCTGTTAAGACAAATATTTTAGGCAGATCCGGTGTGGAATGGGCAATGATGCAATGCCTGTTGTGGAGGAGGAATGGATCAATACTCTGCACCCAGTGACATAACCACAGGCTAAATAATACACATTTAACAATATAGGCTTACATTTAGGCACCAAATAAAATTCAACCAATCACTGTAAAACCTAAGCTGAGGAAGCTAAGACGAAAATCTTAGTACCCTTCTATCATGATCTAAATCCAAACGTTAAGCAAAATGTTGTAAGTTTCCTTGGATCAGTTTAGAACGACAGGTTATTTGAATAAACTGCATGAGGCCGGCTGTGACCTCACACTATTACTCGGCTGTCCGAAGTGTAAACCAGAATCAGAAAGGGATTTATTCGCCATGAAAGTTTGCACAGACAAGGAATTTGCTTTGGCAGGAAGGTGCATACAATAAACATATACCTAAAATTTAAATATGTGGACTAACTATACTAAGGGTACATAAACTAGCAGTACTAAGTGGGATTAGAACGTGCAGTCCTTTATATTAATATAAAAATCTGAAGGCCTTCTAAATTGGTAAAATAGTCCTTTTCATTTAGGTTGAACGTTATCTTACAAATTGAGGCATTCATCATCCTATATTTAATAGGAACATAGCCTAACTATATCGAGGACAGAGTGTTTCAATAAGCCATTACTTTATTTGATTCAATTTGATAGGCCAACGTGTTGTTGTCATGTGGTCCAGCTTCATTTTCCATAGATGCATATTATTCACTTTATTTAAAGTTTAATCCACAGTTCATCCGTCTTTTTATCCAAACATTTAAGTGACCATGTATATAATAAGCTTTCAGAGGATCTTTATATGTCTCCAAAGGGCGATAATCTTTTTTCGTTTCTACAGGTTTTAGACTCAAAGGCGCCTGTGGTACTCAAGCTCGTGAAATATTACGAACGAATACATTTACGATATACATTATTGGCCGTTGATTTCTTGAAAATGAATATTTAATTCAACCAAGTGAGGAATTTAAGCCCACCGAAACACGAAACAAAAATGCCATCATGAGGCTTTAATAAACATCTGCTTATTGCACAACTTTGGATGAAATCAACTAACTGCCTCTTTACGAGTTGTTTTCCGCGTCACTTGTTGTAAATCGTGCATTCATGTGAAAATAATTTGGCATCGCGTTACATTATATGTCCATATGTCCATATGTCATGTAATTACTCGGCAACTATGGTGGGGCCACACTTGCTCTACCTCACAGTAACTGCAGATTAATTTTATAATAATATTTAAACGTTATAGATAAACTTTCTAAACTCACTGCATTAGTGCATACCCTACTACCCAAGTTAAAATTACATGGAATATGACGTATACAAAGCTCACCAACAAGTAGGCTATATTTAGGCCCAGTGACCACAGTTCGTGTGCAAAGGAGCATTAGACCTGATATTATTACCTTCACCATCATACCATGGTAATAATAAATACATGAATATAATTTCCAATAGCTACACATAAAATATTTGTATGTTCACTGACAAACCTGTATTTTACATTCGCAAAATGTAGCCTTCCACTTGAAAAGCTATAACTGACGTAATAATGCATGAACTTGTAGGCTACACATTGGCAGATATCTAGTGTCAGTTTTACATAATATTAAAAAGCCTACTTTCACATTTCATGCTGACTTATTCTTTGCTTTGTTTAACTATAGGCTACACAGAACACAAATAAGACATAGGCTTATGGGTGACAACAGCCTATCAGCTTGCTGGAGCTCGTTTCAAAGAAGTAGTTAACTGAGATATGGGCACATCATGCTATTATATGATGTTGTAAACCTCCTCTTATATCAAAAGCAAACATCTTTGTTTCAGAGCAATAATCATTTTTAGATTACATCGATTAGTTTAGATTAAGTTAACAATTTAATTGAAAATGTGTCCACTGATAGGCCTAGTTAAATTGCATAATTTAACACTTGAAGATGAATTCATTATTCATAACAGCTATTATGTCTTGGCTATGCAACATTCTATAAAATAAGCCTACCTATTTCTTGTATGCTCACATGCCATATAGGACAATTGAGAAATTACAGTCACACAGTTATAGCCTATTTACATTCATTTGAAAGTTTTCAGGTTATATTTCAAGAGTCTTTTTAAAATAGTTGTATAATCTCCTTGTACGTGCCTTTTAATTTTTAAACGGAATATATAATTCTGCCTTATATAGGCCTATTAAGAGTACATATAGAGGTTACGTCTGCAGGTATAGCGTGTATGAAGGTGTTTGCGTGTATGTGGCCTATTGACAGGGGCGTTTTTCAGATGCATGCCAAATCGGCCATATGTTGCACTTGAGATATGATATTGTTGTTATTGTTGCACTGTCAAATCACCATAATTGTGTAATATCGTAGTTGAGATGCTGTTATTGTTGCACTGTGTTTGGTAAAAAAATAAAATACTGACTGTTCCATGGCACTAACCACTGAAATAAGCCACGATTAGAACTGTGCCCTTCTGGTCCTTGATTATCTACGGTAGATCTTCTTGAGCATGAGCATTTGTATACCGCTTAGAATAAAAGCTTCTGCTATATAAATACAATGTAAATGTAAAATGTAAAAGTTGATATGCAAAAAGCAATTAGTAATAGGCATACTGACTCGTAGAAATACGAAATCCTCTGTCTTTTAGGTGGATACGTATTGGTGTCAATTAGCAGTTATCAACCTAGATTTTAAAAAATCAACACATGAAATAACAACATATGCAGCAACATAATAGAATCACGATAATTCCTATGTAATTTTTACATTAGGAAAACCAATGTTGGTTTACATTGGCCTACATTGCTTTAGTTCCATGTCAAACCTTACATTTTAGATTACTTAGGCCTAAAGATTATTGTGGTAAAGAA
>NC_090062.1:14663520-14711517 GCF_038355195.1 Osmerus mordax | reverse complement strand
TGGAACATAAGTGTGTGTGTGTGTGTGTGTGTGTGAGAGAGAGATTGGGTAGAGCTGCAGTGGGATTGAGTCATATTTATAGAACAGTGTATCTCCTGGGTCAGAGAACAGAGGAGACTTGAAGGGTAACATTCAAGCTGCCATCACACAAACACACGGTTAAAAGCAAGCTCCAGTGAAAGACACTCAGAGGAAAGAGAGATTGTGATGAGTCAGAGGGACCCGCCCTGTCTGCCACATGGCCGAGCGGTTCACGTAAGATGGGAGGAGGAGGAGGAGAGATGGAGGAAGGAGAGAAAAGGGGGATTATCCTCCTTGTGACATCAGGCCTCATGGCCTCAGTATCTCTCTCTCCTCTCTCTCTCTCACCACTTCTGTGACCTCCATCTGCCGGAGTACCCAAGAGGACCAATGACAGTGAGATTTATGCAGCCTAGCTGTATTTCTGACAATATTCATGTCATGCCAACTGCAATTCCAAACTTCCTAAGAGCCTAAACTGCAAATCTGGGCATTCAGTCAGGTTGTGACAAGCGATCCTAACTAAAGAGACTAAGGATCAGAGACAGGGATTACTAGTGGGCTCAGGCTAATCCCGTTGCAGTGATCTACAGCTCTACTTCGTTACACACCAGCATTGGTAAACACTAGGGCACTAACCCCTCCAGCAGGTGAACAATCTTGTAGGTGTCACTGTGACATGCTCTGTCAGCATAGCTACCATGAATGAACCGCCGCAAAGAAGTGCATGTCAATGTACCCAATTCCAAATCATAGCGGTGGCTCTTCCAGGCCATTGGGAAGATCTGAAAGGATCAGGGGGGGGTCAAAGGCAAAGTGGAGCTACTATTGTTGTCCTGAGCAGAAGCACCTTAAGGCGGGGGGGGGGGGGGGGCTGTTGATGATGTAGGAGAGAAGGTGAGGTAAGGAGAGGGTTCAACAGAGGAGCAGAGCAGAAGAACCAATGACAGGATGAGGAGGGGGAAAGGGGCGAGGCGGGCAGCAATCAGAAGTGCTTTTTTTTATTTATCTGCTCACAGCCCACAGGAGATTAGAGAGACTTAACCTTCTGACACTAAGCGGGGGGGCTTTCACTTGTGGCAGAGGCAAGACCTCTGCTGTCCTTTGTACTATATCTGCTCCTACTCACACTGACCATTGTCTTCACCTCAACCCTAACACTCAACGTGCCTGCAAACAGATGAGAACATGGGACTCCAGGTAGCCATCTAGGTCCTGGTTCATCTGTAGGCTGTCAGAATGCAAGGAGTAATTCCTTTTGCAAATCATCCATCTTTGTCAGATCTCCACTTATGGCTGAAGACCTTGGATGTGTCCTTGTTTGATTTTTTAAACGGTGAGGAACCCAAACAGCATGTTGGTCAGCTTTCCCATCAAAGCCAGGCCCCTCATCACATGACAGAGGTCATCACATGACTCGGGACTCTGTGAGAATCTGCTGTTTGTCTCCCAAGAGCTCGTTCACTTCTGCTGCCGAGCACAGAGGCTTAGAGAGCTTTGGGAGGAAGAGTTGATATCAAGGTTTGAGAGTCGTTCAGTTTCCTACTAGATGACTAAACCATCCCAGTGGCCCTGGTGCCAAACCAGAGTCTCTTACTAAGACCGTGGATGCTACAGTGGCACTAATTACATTAGCAAACAGCCAGTTGGCAGCTGGCTCCACGACTCAGCAAGTCAAGTTCAGCCCAGTCCAGTACAGGATATCTGAGTCTTGAAAGACAGTTCTCAATGGAGGTCTTCAAGATCCAACCTGAATGTCAGAAACAATTCTTCCACTCAAAGACCGAAAGTCTTGCTAATTGCTGCCACAGACCCCTTCTATTTAGACTTAAATCAGGGTTCCGTGGTCACCAATGTATTGGCAGCTGCATACAACCTGTCTTTCCTCTAACCTCTCTCTTGGAAGTCGCTTTGGATAAAAGCGTTTGCTAAATTAATAAATGTAAATGTAACTACCTAATCTACCTACAGGAGTTCCTCGCAAACTGTTCTCCACTCTGCTCATGTCTTCCCCCTCGTCTCTGCCACCAGTTGGGAGTTTAAAGAAAGACATTTTTATGTTTATTCTTGCTCACAAAACAACCCCTCTCCCTGTAGGGGAGTCTAATGAGCCGTGTCATCCCAGCGTGTGCCTCCTCATCTCCCGTCGAGCTGTAGGGTGTGTCGCGTCTGGAGATCCATGTTCTCTCTGACAGAAAGACCCATTTTAACACCAACATAAAGGCTCCTCTAGGACATAGACGTATTCTCTCTTTTCCGGTTGGCTACTTCAACACTCACTTTCTTCATTACCCTCAAAAGTTGTTTGTGAAGTTTCAAGAGTTTTAAAAGATGGAAACCAAAGGCTTACCTTGACAAACATAAAATCCAGCTCTTGGTTCATCTTTGCTGGCGGTCAACCTCTATCTCATGCTCCCAGCCCACCTCAACGCCTCCTACCACACGCCACAGAACCGGTGGTCTCGTTGAGCAGCCTATGTTCTTAAGTTCCAGACCGATGAGGCATTCCCATTGTGTCTGCTGAGCGCCTAGCATTCCCTGCTGCTCTCATCTGTCCAACCCTCTGGGACGGCCTGCCACTGGCATTGGACAACCCTGAAGTCAATCAAACCTCAGTTCTCCTAAGCCTGTCACAGCACTCAGTCACATGAGTCCTGAGGCAACACAGACTTCAAATTGTCGTGGCTTCCGACAAACAGATGCAGCTCTTCACCGCAGATGCTCAAGTTAGTTAGACAAACACACGCCGGTGGTGGTCCTGCAACAGGGGAGGGCAGGCAAGGGTGACAGACAGAGTGGACACAAACGCAGTATGGCGGCACAATTACCATAACCAGGTTACCGTGGTAATCTAATGCACATGCTCTCCATCAGTGCCAGAGGGGGAAAAAAACAACACACACAGTTACGTGATAACGCATGTTCACACAGATCCACACTTAGAAAGGGGGATTGCGTAGTTGTGTGTGGAGCCAGTGCTGTTTAGGGCCAATTGTTGATTCACTGAATAACACAGCTGAAGGTGACAGGCTCTCTTGGACAACCAGGGCTAGTTACAGCTAGTGGATGTCAAGCAGGAGTGTTTTCAACTGACAACTGAACACCTGCTGGAATGACAGATTTGTAGACAACTAATAGGCTTTCTCATCTATCCAGTCAGATTGGGGACATTTAAAGAACATTCGTTTTTTGAAAAGGAAAATACTTAGTCTCCTCCTTTCTAAAGCATAATGTATGGCCTATACAAGTGCACTATTGTTAGTGAGCAGCAACAATCTTAGTCTTCCTCTCTTTCTCCCTCAATATAGTGCTTTTTCTCCCGGGGGTTGAGGGCAGACAGGAGTCAAACCTAGGATACCACGCCATGTGTGTGTGGTAACTGAGTGCATTCATGTTGACGTGAGCATGTGTATGTTTGCCGTGTATTGAGTATTCAGACTGAGACCATCTGAAGGGTTCTATTTGGCAGAGCCAGACACACAAAGAACAGAGTGTTCTCCCAGGCCGTATGCACAGAAGGCAACATCACAAATAGTGGACTGACATCAGAACATGACCTTAACCAATAACCTGCTTCCTCGTTCCCAACATGTGACACGACTTCAGAGAGGTGACCGTGGCCACAATGACCCTGTCACTCTTCCAAAGACATCACAAGTCCAGCGAGATAGACTGAGAGATGAAAGCTTGCAAAAATGGGTCTTGTATCATAGCAGCAACAATATACTGTATGTAGCTAATATATAGGAGACCCATGCATGTACACACACACACACACACACACTCCCTCGTCCACACACACCCAAACACACTGCATCTCTATATGAACTCTATTCATGCTGAATACACCAGCTGGCAACATGGGGGATGGGTGTTACGTCTCTCTCTCTCTCTCTCTCATACACACACACACACACACACACCTTTCAAATTTCTTCTTCCATTTAAAAATGCTGCTGAAGATAAGAAAAAAAATCCAACAACGATGCATTCTTCTTTGTGGAACGATATGTACACATATTATTCATTGTTGACAGTTTAATAGGTCTATGGAACTCTGAAAATGAATGCCATACCCCATTTAGGGCTGAAGGATTTGCGCAACCAACCGATATTCCTTCGCTCACACAATTCCATCGGTTTAGAGCTTCAGAATCAGACCGCAAACTCAAAACAACCAGCAGTGTCGTCAGCGAAACTCTGACGTCACCATTGGTCGCAGCATCTCACTCTGCATCAGCGGTACCCAAACGACTAGCTAACATATGAACGAACCGAGCTCGGATTAAAGTCTAATATGTACTGGCATCCTCCGGGAAACAAAATATAGGCCTAATTGCTTTAATGTCAGCCACCGATGTCTCAAAAATGTTTTATTCATCGTAACAAGAAATACTCAAATCCTACCCACACCACGCAGCATTCATTTTGCATCATCATAGATTTTCCCCATATGCTACAGAAAGACATTTATCTCGAGTCTATATCTACAACCACTCATTTATATACACTGAAATGATAACGATTACTGCTAGTTTCTTATAATGTTCGTATTTGATAAAAGTCATCTTTCATGATACTGAATATGAAAGAAAGGCCCCTTGGCGACCGCCGCGCCTTCGCCGCTTTGTCAGCTGCACCCATTTTAACATTAAACCGAAGGCTATATTTAGACATCGCACTCAAACATACTTGGCAACCAGTATATCTTCTGCAGGATCGCTGTTTTAAATGCATTTCATTCATTCAAAGATCATTCTTTACCAGTCACCAGCCAACTACAGACTGCCGTGTGCGAGGATTTGACTGACAATTTCCTTGCTTGGTTAAAAATGATTTTCTTGTTTCGACAGAACAAAATTGCGAGTATTGACATTCAACTGTGCTGCAATGAAGCGATATTACAGAATCTGTTACCACGTAGCCTATAGATTTAATCAACTCGATTTTACCTTTGTGTACAGCTCCGACGCTGCCATGATGGTCGTTGTGTCCTCTGAAATCTCGACTAGAATATCAGGACACTACAAAGCATGAAAGTTGTGCTTACATGCAGGATATAAAATCGTTTCAGACAACGTTAGTCCTCAGTGCGAAGCCCCTATCGGCATCATACCTGAAAAGCTCAATATTTTGGAATCCCTCTGTGCATTCTGGGTATGAGATGGGTAAAATTACTCAGTAAAACACGGCAGTTTTATTGGTCTGGAAAACATAGAAAACGGCACCACTCAGTGGTCGTGGAACGCCACTGCTGTAGTACAGCTAAATTATAATCACGGCATTGGTGCGCTCATCTGTATTATTCCAGTTTTCTCTTGCAGGTCATTGCAGTTTGAGTCCCCAATGTTGGATTGAATCAATAGGATGCCAAATAGGTTTTCCTGATGGTTTGAGTTATTTGTACTCCTGCATTTCTACATGCCAGTGAGAATCTGTGTCTGCATTTGACACTTGTTTCTGCATGCAAGAAAGTGTTGACAATTACATCAAACAGAATTAAAGGCATGTGGAATTTACATATACATTATATACAGTAAACAGGAAATAACATACACTAATAAGTGTAACATTTACGCATATTCTGATAATTAGATACCATAGTCAATACACAGGAACACAACAAAGTCGTTTGTGCAAAACTATTTTATTTACAAAACAAAACGGCACAAAGTGACAGCAGGGCAGTCATGTACATGCACAGCTTCGACAGACGATGTAGTGCTTTAAGACCATCAACCACACCTGCACTACGACCTCTTCCTCAGCCGGTCATCACCTACCACCTGGTGGACTCATATCTCACCTGAGTGTGTGTGTGTGTGTGTGTATCAATGAATGGATCAATGAGTGGGCAGATAAAATGAATGACGTCCCAGGTTAGCTTGGAGCAATAGATGCCTTTAGGAGCCCTAAGTCACACATGCACTTTCATACACCACTCTGGCCCTCACCATGTGACCCACCAGTGTCTCTCAACGCTTTCATATGAACAAACCAACAAAACCAACAGTCTGGTCATTACCATTATCAAGGGTTATACTCAATCACTCAAGCACATTACAGCATAATTTAGATGAGGACATACTGTGAATAATACAATGATTCTAATGTAAAACATTCTAAAACTCTTGATATCTGCCTCCACTCAAAACACTAGTAAATATGTACACTTTCAACTACAGGACCGTAGATGACACTGAAAACCTTTCTGAGATGGTGCAGCTTGTGCCAATCAACGCCCCAAAGCCACTGACAACAGCGTTACAACACGATGCTCTGCGACAGGAGAGCAGGGTCATAGTCGGTTCACTTCCAACACACGCATGTTCTTTCTTTCAGTGTATTTACACACAGGAGTAAAACAAACAAAAAAAGGAACAAAGAAATGGATGGATGAGGAGTGGGGGCTACGATGAAGAAGAGTAGTCTGTGACAGCAATGCAGGAAAAGGAGGAGGGGCGGGGGGTCAGGTACAGTGCCAGGGACAGGGGTGGTAAAATGGCAGCCAGTTCACTCGCCATTAGGGAGACCTCCCTCTTGGGCAAGGTCAGGGCTAAAAGGGAAGAGTTGGTGCTAGGGAGTAGTGTAGGGGTGGGGCTGAGAAGGGTAGTATGTATATAGACTTAGGGATCTGGGACAGTGGCTGTGTGTGTGTGTGTATCAGCCGGCGAGTTTACTAGCCACCAGAGAGGGTTTCCTCTGGGGCAGGTCCTGGGGGGTGGGGATGTGGTCCCCTGTGATCTCAGCCTTCTCTGTCGTGGCAGCAGGCAGCTGCTTATTCTTTATCTTGGCCTTGGCCATGTTGTAGTCACCAGAGTCAAAATACTTTTGCTGCAAAGAGAAAGAGAGGGAGGTTGATGTGTGGACGTAGGGGCCTTCATGAGAAATCGGTGTGCGTTCTATACAAATGTGATAATAGGATTGAAATAATAGGATTGAAATAATGCAGTAATGGATTGACTAACCCCCTTCTGTAAACGTTTACGGAGCAGGTCAGAGCCCCCAGGTTTGTGCCCCAGATTAGGGTAGCGAGCCTTGAGTTTGGCCTCCTCTGCCTTTTCAGGGTGGATCACCATATCCTCCATGTCCTGAAAAAACACATACATAACATATCACATACCTCATAATTACAGGTTAAAGGGAGCACTGCAATACAATGTAAATGTTTAACTATGAATAATAGCTTTGTGAACTAGGTAGCTTGGACATCCTCGTCACAGCGGTCTATGATGAGGCCTAGATCCACACTTCTGCGCTATTTCCAAGGCACAGCGAGCAGTCGCCTACTGTACTACCGAACACTGCGACTACCTAGGGAGTAACAGTTCTCATGTGATCCGTAGAGACTTTACACAACAACATAAGTTCATGGGCTTTATGCATAGGCTGAAAATGTGGAAATGCTAGAGGATTTAAAAGATACAACGGCAGTAATCTGGTAGTAATGACCGAGCCTATTTGTTAGCATGAGATGACACAATGTTACTATCCAAGTATCCAACGCCCGAGGGGTTAATCAGATCAATCTTGAATATTGAAATATAACTCAATGTTTATCAAAAAGCAGCAGCTTGCAACCACACCGGTAACAAACAAGAAACATTATAGTCGACGTCACTTAGCTCTTGTTTAGATAGCTATTCAGCTGTCTCATAATAGCTAGCTACATGCCAAACTAGCTACTATAGCTTGTAGGTATTTATAACGGACGCTTGCTAGTAGATCAACAGGACGTTGGTTGACTGGCTAACGCGTAAACGGACAAGTATAAACTGTGTTAGTATGTTGTAGCAGCTAGATTGTTGTTGATCAAATAACCACTTAACTAACAATAATTGACAACAATTACTAGTTCAAACCAGCCTTGCTCTTTTTGCTGGGGCGAGTTCTGTCAGCTAGCTAGAGCTAACTACCTGGAATAGCTAGATTCCGTTTTCAGATACAAAGACAACGACTACAAAATATTAGGAGCATTTTTATTTATGTCCCAATCTGCCTCTTCTAGTAAATTCATAGCAACCTAAATTACGAGCCAACACCCTGCAATGCCAGGTTTGAATGTTGCTGTGACATTCTGGTCATAGCTTTCTAGGCAGTTAGCTACCTTGTTAACCTCTGCAAGCGTACTGAATAGCGTATGGCTATTCTAGCAAACCAATCAGGGTAGCTCCGCTATAGCAAGCTATTAGCTAGGTACCCTAGCTAGCTCGCTAACGTGGGCTAGCTAAGGAGTACAAGCCCTTAAAACTTACTTTGTTATCTTCAACCAGTCCCTCCTCACCCGTCCGTGTTCCTTCAATTTCTTCAGACATCTTTGGTTAACCTTAACCCCCAAGAGAACGCAAAAAATGCGCAAATTCTGAAGGCAATCAAAAATCTCTGCCTCGGTGTTCTGTCCCCATACAGTACAAATCCTCACCGACCGCTGACTCCCGCACAAATGTCTGTCAAGAGATATTACGTCACTACTGTTGCAAAAAAATTAAACTTACAGAAATCTATCCAAAGCAAAATGATAAATGTGAAGAATTCGTTATTTGATATCGTTTATTGCTACTCATGATATTTCGTTACTTAATCTATTTGATCGTGTGAGTTAAATCTTTAGACTTAAAATGTTCAAGACGAGGCACCATTATTTGAACTAACGCTTTGGGTATGCTGTATTAATAGTTGAAGAATCAGAAGGTTAACATAAATATTTAATGCCATAAATAGTTTGAGCTTTTTTTTTGGGGGGGGGGGGGGGGGGGGGGTTTGTAGACATATCTACATGTATCAGAGCTGGTATATATCATATATATGTCACTTGCACAAGGATTTGTGTTTTGTGTCAATTAGAGTACTATGGTGGGTCTGGCATATAATAAAAACACAAAGACACAACATAGATTTTAAGATTGCTTTATAAGATATATAGATATATTTATATTTCCAGATCTTATTATTAATGTCAAAAATACATACTATGATTTACAGAGTTTGCACTACATCATAATGCTTAGCATGACAAACGTCACATGAGCCAGAACTGAAATATTAATTTAAATATTAAATAACTGATGGTATGCTGAAAGTAAATAAACACTAAAGCTAAGGTTATTCTCTTTCTATTGCAACACTTCCGATAAAGTGGTTCTGTAACAGTACAAAAACAAAGTATTAGAATATTACTATTTTTTCCATTTCCAGTTATCGTGGAAATACACAGTGCGCTTCTGATGTCAACTTGGTATTTTCTCTGGCTTGATTGCTTGCTAGTCTTCTTCAGTGGTCCAAGGTTGTTTGTATTTTGGGCTTGTTAAACAGCAGCACTTCTCTGGGACAGAGGTGCACCAAATCTCCCCCCCCCCCATTTCCTGTTGCATTCAGCCCCCCCATTGCTCTTATCACAGCTGTCTGACTGGACAGGATAAGGGGGTCCCACCTCCAGAGACTTTCCCAGTCCTCTCCTGACAGACCCTGGGAAGGACGACTGTAATAAGTCATACAGACAAATATCCCAGTATACCTATGGTAGAGCAAGTAAACTAATGATGGCTCTCAAAATGTCACCCTGTTCACCCCTCCTAACTGGGACCATGTGTGGGCTGCGGTTCACAACTTTGACCCACAGCAGCACACTAAAGAACAGGTGGTCATTTCAGTGGGTACCACCCCCCACTAGCTCCAGGGTCCTGTGGGTTGTTTCGGGTGTTAGGCCTCAGTAGTCCTGTGCTGGTAGGGGAGGACCCGTCTCAGCAGCGGGGGGAGAAGGGCGGGTTGGCTGGGGACTCTGTGAAAGACTGGAGCTCGTAGGCAGCACCACTGTCCACCTCCATGGACTTCCTGGAGAACAGCAGACGGATGTCTCTGTGGAGGTAGATCTTCCCAGACTTTGAGCTCTGGAACCTGAGAGAGAGACAGAAAAAAAGGAAGAGAGACAGAGAGAGAGAGAGAGGAAGAGAGAGAGAGAGGGAAGAGAGAGAGAGAGAGAGGAAGAGAGAGATGGAGAGAGAGATTTTAAAGCTTGTTGAATTGCGAAGACTCCCCGACTGCTCTGCCGGTTTGGTCTCGACTGACAGCTGCCTTGTTTGTCTGCCAGCTAGGTGGAGCGTCTCACCTCAGGTGAACGAGGTAGCGCAGCGTGCGTCCCTGGCCCAGAGGGAGGGGCTTCCTGCTGGCGTGTGTGTGTGAGCCGTCACGGCGGACGGGAACGGAGAAGGTCCTCTGGCGTAGGAAGGTCTGGTGTCCAGCTGGCATGGCCCTCAAGTCATACACCACCACAAACATCTTCACCACGGTTTTGTTGGGGTTGAATAAGGTCTGATGGGGGCGGGGGAAGAAAGCAAAGCTTATCATTTACGTTAATAATCTTCACTAGGACACGAAACGGTTCCGTTGGAACTGCACATCACTCAATTTCCTCGTCTCTCTCTGCATTTCTCCCTTCTCCCACTAGGTGTCTCCCTGCCCTGTGCTCATCCCCAGACTCGTCCCTTTGTTCTCCAACCTGCCAGTGACTCTGATGCACCGCATGACCCCACCGCCCAGCCGGCCCTTTGTCCTCTCCCTCAGAACATAAAAAGCATTCTGCACAAAAGCGTATAGAGCGACAAAATAAGGTGTTTCCTCACCACTTGAATGGTTCCTGATGGGGGTACACGGTAGCCCCTTTTACCCAGGGACTCCAGGTTGATTTCGCCCTGGGAGACACACGACACAAACAGCAAACGACGTCACACAAACGGGAAACGACGTCACACAAACAGGAAACGACGTCCAGTAGTGTGAGCGAGCCGAATGCAGGTTGACAAGGTCTCACCATGTACGGCGAGGGGGCGTTGTCTTCCGACACGCTGTAGAACGACACGTCCACGGGAAAAGTCATGTGACTGGGGCAGAAGGTCCCACTGGCCCCAACCTCCGCCGTGAAGCCCTCGATCATCCCCAGCGGCTCCAGGCGGTGGTTCAACACACACTCCTGGAGATGCACACACACACACACACTCTCGTTACTTGATTTCGCTCCACTATTGGAGACATTAGAGACGTAAGGCGTGCGTCCATGTACCTCAAAGTTGCCCAGGAGGCTGAGACTGGCAGGTGGAGCGCTGGCACTGAGGACCTGCTGCTCCTCCGAGTCCTCCCTCTTCAGACCCACCCTGAGGGGGCAACACAAGCCACCTTGTTACAGTGCATCTGGATCAGGGATGACATACGACCCCTACAAAGGTCATCTTCATTCACCATACCTCATTTAACATAACTGTGTCTGTTTAATGCGAATACGTATTCGTTCAATACGTCGGCACACGACGAAAACTTGACCTTGTTGTGCTTATAAGAAGGTCTGGCCCTGATTCTTTATGAGGCAGGTTCAGGCTGCCATTTTGAGCAGTGTCTTTGGGTGATAGCAGTACAACCTTTAGCCCAGCAGATGGCAGTGTGAAGGGAACCCACTGCAGAGCACCACAGGACTGGCCCATTTCTCTAGATTGGTATAGGAATTATATCTGACCTCTCATCCATGAGTAAACATAATTGTGACCTCTGATCTATTTCTGTTTATAGGCTTAACATCTAATCCCATGACTAATCCAAAACGTTGTAGGGTACATGGAACGTTATTTGAATATATTTAATTAAGGGGTTGTGTTTCTATTCAGGTGGTGATGGGTCTAAGAGGGGGGTCATGTTACCTTTTTCCAGGTGTCCAGGGCAGGCCTTTACAGCCGATCACAGATGAATCCAGGTCAAAGAAGCCAGTCTGGGTTCTCCTTTGGGGAACCTGACGGGGACAAACTCAACTTCATTACAAAACATAGGACATGTCGTCAGCCACACCACAACTGGATGAATTCAGGGGAAACGGATTGCTTCATGCAAAGTAATATTCTGTCTGTGTGTGTGTATGTGTGTGTGTAGGTGTGGATGGGGAAGCAGAAAACAGTCTTGGCCTGGGAGCCAAGGGCTCTCTAACAGTGTCAGTTCATCAGGCAGGAAGCAGGAAGTTAGTCAGAGATCTGTGACTGTTGTGGTTCAGATGAGTCACATGGCTCTTAAGCCTGACTGTCTGTCTGAAGAGTGTGTGTGTGTGCGTGTGTGTGTGTAAACAGACACGAGTCATAAAGCCTGCTCGCAGATACTGTATGATAGTGCACAGTAACATACTGCGTGGTTGTTAGTGGGGTGCTATAGGGGGATATTAAATACAGTAGATAGAAATAAGAAAGAACATGTGTGTTTGTGAGTGTGCATGTGTATCTTACTGGGCTGGAGAGGAGAGGTAGGCCAGTGCATGGGTGGAAGGCCTTGGTTGCAGTGGCGTCTAGTGAGTGGCGGTTTTGCTTCCTCCAGCTGTTGCACGGACGCAGGGGGGAGGGGCTGTGGGCCCGCTGACAAAGAGGAAGAAAGATAAGACAAAGATAAGAGTCAAGGAAAGATGAAGTTGCGATATGTGATACCCATTTGTTTTCAACAGATTGTCCGACCTAACCTCGAGTCCACCCTTCGCTTTATGATAATGATTGATCTTTTGCAATGTGTGGGGAAAAAAAACCTGTCTCTGGGATATTAGATTTCTTCACTGCCTGCAGTAGCTGGTGTGCCAGAGGGCTGTGTGCCATGTCACTCACCAGGACAGTGGGTGTGCTGGGGGCTTTGGTCGTGGGGGTGGTGGGGCCGGAGGCTCCAGAGCCTGGGGGGGCCTGGTTCTCATCCTGCAGGGTGGTGGACTGGCTCTGGGCCTGGAGCTTGATGGGGCTCTGGGTGTGGGCTGGGGAGGCGTCTGTGCAAGTCTGTCTGGTCCTCAGGCCGTTCTCTCTGAGGGTGCGGGGGGTGTCGGAGGGGTCGGGGCCCTGGGCTCTGGGCACCTCTTGGGGCAAGGTCTGTAAACACTGGGGCTGGGGTCTGATCGGAGGGTCTTCAAGTGTAACAGAGGTGCCGTTCTGAGATCGGACAGAATGGTCTACCTCCGGGTTAGTTCTGGCTTTCTCTGTGCAAACAGGTGCATGGGTCGTGGCGTCTGTGTCCCTGTGGCCGGGGGCGTGGCCGGGGGCGTGGCCGTTGGCAAAGCCATTACTCGAACTACAGCTCACGTCTGGCGTCCTGTGAGTGGTGCGCGTGGTGTGTGTGTACGTGCGGACCGTGAGGGTCTGGGTGTGTGTGCGGTGCAGAGGGCTGCTGTGTGTCGGGGACAGAGAGGGGACGCCCAGCCTGTCCTGGATGAGCCTGGCGATGTCGTGCACTGCCTGGGAGATGAGGGAGTTCTCTCTCTCCCTGTCTCTCTCCCGCTCTCTCTCCTTCTCTCCATCTCCGGGCTCGCTCAGTCTCAGTCTCCTGCAGGCCGCGGGCTTGGGGGACGACGTCTCTCGTTTACCCGGAGGCGTGTCGTGAACGGGCGTGTCGAACGGGGAGGGGCGAGCGTGGCCGGCGGGCTCAGGGGGCGGGGCCTCCGCCTCTTTGGTCTTTCGGAGAGTTGTGTCGTCATGGCTACCCCCCCAGAAGGCTTTGGGAGGGGCGTCCGGCGCGAAGAGGGCTGACGGTAGGGGCGGAGCAGTCGGGTCACAGAAGTTGAGGCGCTGTGCAATGCGGGCGATCACTTCCTGTCTCTCCTGAAGCAGAGAGCCAATCAGGGGGTTGGTCTCTGTGGTGATGGGCCTGGGGGAGGGGCAGCGTGGTGGGTCGGTCAAGGACAGGGTCTTGAAGGCCCTCAGCGGTTCTGAGCCCCCGCCCCGAGAGGTCTCCGCCCCGTTAGACAGACCATAGTCCTCGGTGTGGGGGGGGTCGGAGGGGCCATTGAGGGCAGAGTACAGCCACCTCACGGCCTTCCCGCCTGGGGGGAGGGGGGAGTGCGAGCGGGAGGGGGAGGGCCGGGAGAACAGGGGGGAGCCCTGACGATGCGGGGTGTTGACCTGGGGGAGCTCTCCATTCTGAAACATGTGACCATGGCTGTCTGAAGACTCCTGGCTCCTCTTATTGTGGAGGGGGAGACCAGAGAGGGGGAGACCAGAGAGGGGGAGACCGGAGAGAGGGAGACCAGAGAGGGGGAGACTGGTGATGGGGAAACTTGCGATGGGGAGCCCAGCGATGGGGAGACCTAGGGTGTTGGAGCTCTTGCTATAAAGGGGGAAATGAGCATTGTGAAGCCGACTCTCTTTCGATTCCTGGCCCCTCCTGAAGTGTGAGGGGAGGCCCTGGCCGGGGTGGAGGGTGGGGGTCTTGCTGTAAAGGGGGGGCAGGGCAGTGTGGATGCTGCAGGCCAGGATGGGGTAGGTGGACTGGCGGGGGAGGGACTGGACGCGGACGCGCAGGGCGACGCTCTGGGAGACGTTAGGGACGGGGAAGAGATGCTCCGAGGGCGGCTGGGAGAACTTCCAGACCAGCTCCTCATCCGCTGCGCTGATCCTGCAGACGACACAGGAACAGGGGACGGGTCAGCGGGGAACGGGTCAGGGGGGAACCCCAGCTGCTGAGGGATATGAGGGTGGAAAGTGTGAGGTGTTGGGAGCGTGTGTTTACCTGTACAGGATGTTTCTGGGGACGACACCGTGGGAGGCGCTGAGCCAGGCGCTGAGCTGGGAGAAGAACACGTAGGAGCGCACGGCCAGCAGCAACGTCTTCTCCTCGATGAAACGTTCACCACTCCTACAGAGAGAGAGACACAGAGAGACAGAGAGAGAGACACAGAGAGGGAGACAGAGAGACAGAGAGAGAGACACAGAGAGAGAGACAGAGAGAGATAGAGACAGAGACAAATTAAGGACAGAAAGAGAGAGACACAGATTAAGGACAGAAAGAGAGAGACACAGACAGAGAGAGACACAGATTAAGGACAGAAAGAGAGAGAGATTAGTCAGAGAGAAAACGAGAGAAAGAAGAGGCGGCGACGTGAGGGATCCTGGCTCAATGCTTTTAGCTATTCTGGCTATAAAAAAAAGAATAATAAGAAAAGTGTTTGAGAGAAAGAGAGGGCGCGTACTGTCGGGGTACTGGCTGCAGGGTCCATCTCTCGAGCAGCAGAGCGTCCTGTTTGATGGCCGGGTCACTGATGGGGTCGCTGGGAGGGCACTCGTCTCCATAGCAGCAGTCTGGCAGTAGCATGACCTCAATCATGATGGGAATACTGTTCCTCCACAGCAACATCACCTCCGAGCGTGTCCGCCTGGCCTGTCGACACTGGGTAAGGCAAACACACACACACACAAGGACGATCAATGTGTGTCTGTATGTGTGTGTGTGTGTGTGTATTTATGTAAGCCTGGAAACCACTTGGTGCTGGTTTGCATGGAGACTGTGTGTAAATGAGATGGATGTGTGTGTGTGTTACCTGAGGCAGTTTGTCGCTGCACTCATGCTTGTGGAGGGGGGGCAGGGTCGACTGGGCAGGGGGGCAGTGGAGCCCCTCGGTCCTTCCCTTCACGGAACATTCTGGAGTCCGCCCCTCTGTGATGAGCAGAGTCAGGAACACGAGGAACTCCTCGGCGTCATACTCGAAGAACTCCTCGGCCGCGTCTGCATGAAGGAGAACCCACGAGAACCGCTTAGAACCACAGGGGAACCTTTCAGACCGGAGCCAGCAGAGAAGACCGAAGAACAGGACACTCGGGCCTGACTCGTTTGCAGTGGAGAAGCTGCAGGGGACACAAATAAGTTACCCATCTAGCAAAGCTCAGACTTCCAGCATTTCTGCTATGGTCTGACGAATCACGACTATCTCCTGGATATAGGGTTTCAGGCCTGCGTGTGTGTGTGCGTGTGTTTGGTTTTTAAAATGGGCCGGTGTTTGTGGGTGAGGAGGAGAAATGAGACAACTTTTCCAGTTGTGCTCGTTGGGAGATAAATTTAGCGCTGATACGTCAGCTGAGCTCAGGCGTGGTGTAACACACTGCAAGACTAACTTCTCTCTCTCTCACCCACACACAGTACCACCCCCCTTCCCAGTTCAGGACAGAAATAACACTGCTCTGGTTCTTCACCATCCGGTCAGCTGAGGCAGGGTTTGCCTTAGGGGTTAGGGTGGGGCAAACCTGGCAACCCAGCACCAGCAAGAGAGAATAGAGCCTTATTCTCCTCCACATGCCGAGCTATCCTCCCAGGAATACCTCAGACTGGATCAGAGAGAGGAGTAATTAGCTCGGCGCACGGAATCTGTCAGTCTGTTAGCACAATGCAGGAGAGACGGGGATGCCAAGGTGTTTGTGATAACCTTACGTGCCAAAAATAGCACAACATGTGTTTTATAAACGACATTCTGTGCCAATTAGGTCGATTTCTTTGAGGGGTATTCACGTCTTGCCTATGGTATGGAGTGTGTTGTATAAGCAGGACCAAATGTGTCGGGGCTAAAAAGCCTGGCTGCACTATGGCTCCTCCTTAAGACACAGCTTTAGAATACCCTGAGGAGGTCAGCTGCTGCATGACGACTCCCAGTCCTCCCAGCTGCCTGCTCACACACACACACACACACACACACACACACACACACGTGTGCACGCACACACACACACACACACACACACACTATAGAAACAGTCTTGTTACAGTTAGCCCAGACCGAACAGAGCCTTTCTCAGCTGGCTCTATCGGTGTGAGCGCACTGGGAGTGCTTTGTGTCAGTTTCAGGCGATGTGTGTGTAAAAGTGTGACTGTGTGTGTGGGTGTGTGTGTCTGAGGCAGTCACGCACATTCTTCCAGGGAACTCCTCCCACATGCTTTGAGCTGTGCACTGCACGTGGAAAGAGAACAGCACAACATAGAGCTGGGAGAGAGAGGGGAGGGGGGGAGCTGCCAGCTGTAGCTAAGGGAGAGGGGGAGGGAGTGCAAATGCTGCCTGTTCTGACTGGCTAGCTCACTGGCCTAGCACAGCCCCTGCTAGGATTAGGGTTTACTGTTAGTTGGTTTGTGGACTACGGGCTCCCAGGGATGTGGGCTAAAGGTAACACTCTGGACGGACGAGAGGATGGGGGAGGAAGAGCAGCCCGAGGGAGGGGGAGGGAGGGGACGGATTCCGGAGGAGGAGAAGGAGTAAGGGAGGGAGACAAAGAGAGACAGAGAGAGGGAGACTGAGCGGAGGGAGGGAGGGTTTGAGGTGGAGGAAGACACAAAGGAGGCCCGCATGAAGATGACAGAGGGATCTGAGTAGCAGAAAGGAGCTTCTTAGAAAGAGCGTACCAGCAGCAATACGTTTCAGGGGGTCGTACTGCCCCCGTTTCCCATAAGGGAAAGTGACACACGTGCACGCACGCGGAACAAAAGAGCCAGTCAGGGTCCCTGCCTGGGATTGGCTGAGAGGCCCCGTGTCTGCGTTGATGGTATCTGCTGTTCTCTAGGGCGGTGGGTCTCTACGGAACATTCCTTCACGTGGAGCCTCAGTCTCCGTGCACCGTGCTTAACGTGACGTCTCCCTTCCCCTCTAACTTCGTTATCCTCACATCATTTGACAAGACGGCAGTAACCTTTCGGGTGACCCAGACGATAGGACCCGACTTGACGTGCCTCAAGTCCTCCCAGACACACTCTTCACCTTCTCCCTCTTTTGACCCCCTGTTCTATGTTACTGTCCATGTTCTGCTATCCCTCTTGCCAAGCCCTCTGTTCAGTGTCTGGGTGTTATTATGTAACAGGTCAGATTTAGAGTAGAGATGGGCAAGCACTTCTAAAGTATTAATAGTGCTGCAGCAATTGAGTAGCGCTGGCGATGAGCCCACATATCAGCTGGTGTTCTCTCACACACACACACACACACACACACACACACACACACACACACACACACACACACACACACACAAATACAAAGACACACTTCTCTCATCAGCTGTCACCGCCTTGTAACCTCAAGGTTTTGCATGTCAACCTGGTGTTGTGTCATGTGCTTTGGAAAACGCCCTCTGATGTGTGAACAGAGAGAGAGAGAGAGAGAAGAGAAAAGTGTTCATCACAAAGACAAGCGTAAACACCCTGCTCTCTACCTGACCTGTGGTAGAACCGGATACACTGCAGCTCAAACGTAGCAGTCTCTCTCCTGAGGCCTCCTCCAGGCCCTGACATTTAATGAGGACAACTCGCTAAACATGTTTGAGAGTGTGCATGTAAATCAGTGATAGATGTTCTCATCCGATTTGCGAACAGGAAGAGCAGCCGTTGCGCTGGTGGTTTTGCGTCCCATGGCGACAAGATAAGCTGGCACAGTAATCTGGCCTCTTTGGCCCCGCGATCGCACTCTGGAGCGTTTCTCCAACCCAACCATGGTTTCCACACAGAGCGGAGTCCATCGGGCAGCTTTGGCTGTTACAAAACACCACACAGGTCATGGGGGAGGGCTTGTTTGTGCGACCTACACAAAAGCACTTAAGATGTACCTACTGACAACACCGTTCTTCCAGGTCGGTGACTACAGCGCCGCGTGCGTTTTCCTACCCAGATACCAGAGAGACAGAGATAGGACTGGTCACGGGAGCCATGCAGGTCCAACCTGCCTGTTCCAGCCAGGCCCACGACACAACCTGGATCCAGTCTGACACGCTCAACCAGCTGACGGGTGCCCTCTGTCGTCTACACACATTTAAATATAACATTTAACTAACGCTTCCAAGGAACCCAAAACATTGAAATCCCACCCAGTTGTGCTGTGATTAGAAGCAGAATACATCTTGTTCAGTCTGCTCACTGAAAGGTTAAGCGCAGCACCATGCTGGGGACAGTGACACACAGTCACATAGAAATGTTGGTTTAGCACAATCATGAACACAGTTGCGGTAAGGAAGATTAAATAAGCAGCTCCTCTAAGCTAAATCTACTTACAACAGCCCCCAGCGAGATAAATATAGCCTAGCCACAGCATGGTAACCATCTCTGTCTGACTCCTCCCTACTCCCCTCTTATACAAGGCCACGACAGACCATCACACATGGACACAGAGTACCAGAGCTGGCTAGGAGGCCCTGAGATCCTGTCTGTAAGGCCCACGGTGCAGCCTGTAAGGCCCACGGTGCAGCCTGTAAGGCCCACAGTGCAGCCTGTAAGGCCCACGGTGCAGCCTGTAAGGACCACGGTGCAGCCTCTAAGGCCCACGGTGCAGCCTGTAAGGACCACGGTGCAGCCTGTAAAGACCACGGTGCAGCCTCTAAGGCCCACAGTGCAGCCTGTAAGGCACACGGTGCAGCCTGTAGGGCCCTGTGATGTTTCTGAGTCTCACCCGGAGCAGAGCCCCTGGAGAACACAGGAAGGGGAAATAACAATGGTGAGGTTATACCGTGCCTCTCTCCTCTGTCTATCCTCACAGGCTCCCTTTTTAATCCCTCCCTCTTTCTCTCTCTGACTGAAAATCCTTTGTGAATAGAACTCACTGGTCGGAGCCATCACTCTGGCCCTGTGGTCATAGTCTTAGTCAGGTGGCTGAGCGGTAAGGGAGTCGGGCTAGTAATCCGAAGGTTTCCAGTTCGATTCCCGGTCATGCCAACTGACGTTGTGTCAGTTGGCATGACCACTTCACCCTACTTGCCTCGGGGGAATGTCCCTGTACTTACTGTAAGTCGCTCTGGATAAGAGCGTCTGTTAAATGACTAAATGTAAATGTAATGTACTTCTGTCAACTACAGAAAACCGAGTTGAGATGCAAGAAGAAGAGAGAGAGAGACAACACGTCAGCCAAAACACTTCAGCTCTGAGAAGCAGACCTAAGTCTCTGGTCATAGGAGTACATTCATTTTGCATGGGGACAAAGGGTTGCCAAGGCAACACAGATATCACGTTAATGTCCCCGTCACGGACATTCAGTGTGTGTGTGTGTGTAGGAATGAGCTAGGGACGTGTGTGTGTGTGTGTGTGTGTAAAGGAGTAAATTGAGGCTAATGTTTCTAAAAAGCGAAGAGGCTCTGATGGATTGCATGATCCACTGTATTAATCACTGCCCTGTGACATGTGTTTGTGTGTGTGCATCATGCAGAGTCTTTGTTGTCCACAACAGCAGTGCAAACCTTTCAGTGTAATGATAGGATAGGATTGGTTTCCAGCCTGTGAATCACTCCAGTGTTTCACACTGCTCACCACATCTGCTCACCTTTCCTGCTCAGCCAGCATCTCAGTCAACACACAAGACACAATGGAAGGACAGGCAGACAAACCATCTCTAAGCTCGCAACAGAACGTAAATCACCCTGCGTTTATGAAACAAAGAACTTAAACAAAATGGCTTTTTATAAAGTCCTCTCTTTAGAGAGAGAATTTTGTTGACAGAAAATGGGAGGAACAATTTCCGATGTTATGTTAGGCAGCCTGGAGCAAATGCCACTGAGGGAATATGAAGTCAACCCATGTTCAACGTTTCCCATTTCCTCTCAATCCCACTTGTTAGCATTTATCCAGACTCCACAGGCCTGTTTGAGTGAGCCTAACTTCCACACTGCACCGCCCTCTCTCTCTCTTTTCCCCTCTCTGCTCTTCACACAAAGGGGCAGATTCACAGCACACATAGCAACAGGAACTGGATGCTGATTGGCTGAGAGGATGGGTACTGTTCCAGCAGAAAATAACTCTCCTTCTGCTCCTGTGAACTTTCTATTGTCTTGTTCAGACACAAACACGCACACAACCGACCAACGGACTCAAAAACCTGGCAGTATAAACTCATTAGCAACTGAACCTTTACAGCCTGTAGCCTAGCCTGTACAGTAGAGTCATCGCACGCATACAAACTGCTGACGAAAAAACCTGACAAAAAGTACAGCAGTTTCAGAGGGTGCAAAAGCTTATCTTTAATACCCTTTTGTATAAGAATAATACACACAGCTGCTGAGCTCCCAACGTTCGCACTGTTCCTCTGGGAAGCACCGCTTCATTGTTCCCACATTACAGGTTCTCATCACTGGGGCCAGAAGTTTGGGCTTAGTCGGTCGTGGTGCTCAAGGTCAAGTTCTCAACTAAGCTCTGATGCATTCTGTTGGATGTTTAGGAACAGCATTGTATTGTTATGAGTGAGAGAGACGCCATAATATGTACTATTCCGAGCTATATGACAGTCCTATAAATTGGCTAAACACTGCATAAAGGCATACTTCTGCCACAACGGATGTGTAGCACCCATGGTTTGCTGCCATTAGGTGCTAATGCAGTCAGCCCACAGCTGTGACGAGCCGCTTGAAGGGAAAGGGAATGGCGTACCGGAACGATATGGTCTTGCCGTCTCCCCCAGTCCCCCACCTCTACCTGGGTTAGCGTGACCAGGCCTCTTGGACCTGACCAGGTCCTGTCAGCTCTGAGCCCCAGTGCGTTTCACTGGTCCTGGTTGGGCCTGAGGCGTGGGGCCTAGGGATGCCATGAGAGCTGAAGTACACTCATTGTCCCACTAATGCTGATTGCGTAACCGGGTGCTTGGGAGAACAGCACAGGCTAGTAATCCTTAGTGCAATGCATAACCACTCCGCTGAGTACAAACACACACACTGCGAGGGAAAAGAACAAGGGGTGAGTTGTACAATGGAGTCAAACAAAGCTTTTCCCCCTGAAAATCAGCACACACACACACACACACACAGACAGACAGAGCAGGTTGAGCAACCTCAACATGGCTCAAAAGGGCATTGACAGTGTGTCAGTCGTCCTGCTGTGGTTGGTTACTGGAGTATGTCTGCCACAGACCAGTTTGGCTCTTGGCTAAAAAAAGACAGACACAAACAGCCAAGGGCCCATGTCTGGTGGCCGTTCTCCCAGCCACGCTGAGCGGCTTCATCTGCAAGAGGAGAACACGGCTGGTCACCAGCCTTTGGCTGCACCGGACAGCGTGTTCAAAAGTGATCATGGAAACATGAAAACAACCGTGACATACACGTACAGTGAAAAACACACATCTTCTAATGAGTTGTTACTCAGATGGTATCAGTTGACAGAGCAATAGTGGCTTGAGGTACAAATCAAACTAAGGTGTGTGTGTGTAAACCAGATCCCAGTCCTCAGCTTATATAACTAAGCAGACAGAGGTACATGGTGTCTGGTGACAACAACCTCAAGCCATTCCTGACTGGCGGCCGCACACCGCTACTGGTTGCGTAGATCCCTTTGTCTGAAAAGAAATCTGTCGCTCACTGTCTCTCTATCCATCTGTCTAGCGTGGTGAGGCTATTAAATGTGACATGTTTCCTGCCTTTATCCATGATAGCATCAGCGGATAGAGGTAGCTATGGCGTTACTGCTGAGGTAGTACAGTAACGCGAGGCAAATGAGATGTGAACGCTTAGGATCGCTGAACTCCGTGACCGCAGTCCCGAGGACAGATCGAGCGGTCCCCGTGCCGACGGAGCACTACGGCAGACGAGCTGACACGAAGAGAGGGAAGGAGGAGAGAAGAAGGAGGAGAAGGGAGGAAAAGAAGGGAGAAGGGAGGGAGGAGAAGGGAGAGCGAAGCTAGGAGACAAACGTGACGGTTTTTGAAATGTTAAGCGGACGTTCTCGTCTCCTACTCCATTACGGCTCACACAAATCTAGCCTGTCACTTTCAGGGATTCATTCAAGGTTCGCAGGTCACTTTTCTAGTTCAAGCCAGTCCTCTAGCTGCATGTAGGGCAGAATCAGAGTAGAACTCCCGGACAATTCTTCCTCCTGCCAGCAAAAACCCAACAGGTCCAGATGGTTCATCCTGCTCCTGTGGCGCTGGATGCTGGTTGGCTGTGAGGAACCACGGGGCTCAAGGAGATGACGACAAAAAGGGACAGGTTGATGTCCCTCCATAGCCAAAACACGTATCAGACAGCCCTCCTCTGTGTATGTATGTATGTATGTATGTATGTATGTATGTATGTATGTGTTTCCCAAGACCCCAATGTTAGGTAAGAGCATTACTGGGAGAACTGGAGCAGAGTCACGTGCAGCCACTAGGTTTACTTACAGTGAAAGCTGTTACCACAGCATTTGATGAGGGTTGATTGACCTCCCAAGGCCCAGTGTAGACTGTAGAGTTCCCATGATGGATTTCACCAACGTGTTAAATATTTCAGGAAATACCGCTTTTAGAATAGCTCTCTGAAGTCTCACTAAACAGACCCATACAGTGGAGAGTGGGATGTGTTTGCCATCTTTGCTTGGTGAAGTTCAAACTACAGCAGAATGTGATTTAATTTCAATAATTTCACTGTCTTTTACAGCTTTAAAAAAACAACAGAAAAGCCCATGAATAATCAGACCGCTACTAAATACCCTTACATGACCGTAGCTGACGATGACACATGGTTGTCGTAGCTACAACAAACGAGGTGTGACTGAGAACACCTGTTGTGCCTCTTGGTATGAATCACTTCTTTTAACAGAGTGGGGACAGGTGCCATATGGGACCAGGGCAAGAGTCTGTTTTCCTTCAATCTGGCCTGTTGATCAGTGAAAGTCCACTCTGTGATCTACTGCTCGCCCTGTTGGCTGAGAAGGCAGCTAAACAGTCTACTTTGGCCATGTGGGGGTGTGGATCTCCCCTCAGACTCCCACATAGGACTGCGGAAGGAAACCTCCACCTCCAAACAAACAGAATAACAGGCTGTGGAAGCCTGAGCACCGCGGCTGCTGTTGCAAACCAAGGCAGCCCTGCCTCCCCAACAGGCTCCACTCCAGTATGACTGACTAACTCTGAGCTCATCTGTGAGTGTTTTGACTCTCCTTGGCTCTTGGCAGAAGCACGTCTCCACACAGCCTCCTCCAGCTACACGTCACCCTGTGAGTGTTCCATACCCTTTATGAGGATTGTGAAAGCTGTTGGTTAAGCTTTATGGTTAAAAAGAAAACAGTCCTAATCTAGATTGAGCATTCTGTTCCACTTGCACAAGACACTGATCACTTCAACCTACAGAAAAACAAACCGGTCAGATGACTTCAGTTAGATCTGAGCAAAACAGTGTTCTGATCTTTCAGTCACAGAAAGACACATGTTTGCAATGATGGTTACAAGAGGCCTTGCACATACGAGTTCAACTTCAGCTGACCCCACTGTCTGTCCTCTGCTTAACTCTGGCAAGATGTCCAGCAAGGCTGGGGTATTTTATCCATCCTGTCTTGTCACTATCCAACTTGTATTTAACATTACAGATAGGACACCTACCTGACCCAAATCTTCCCTTTGAAGTATGCCACAGCAGCATCATGACACAGCGCATGCCTGGGCTTGTCTGCACCACCACCTCCAAGTCTCCACTCCACTGTCCAGCACGTGGCCCTCAGACGGCTGTCGCTCTGCTTACCAGGGCTGGCGTATCTACATAAACACATCCCCTCAGCGCTGCACTTCCAGTAGAAGTCCCTCTTTGAGTCCTGGGCTAGACGTGAGTGTGTTGGACAGAGCAGTCTGCTATTTCCACTTGAGGAACAGTGTGTTCCAATTTTCAAATGACAATAGCACAGAGCACCAAGCTGTCATAATGGGATCTGCTCCAGAGCAGCCTCTACTGCGATGATCTTTTATTCGCGGAATCTTGTCAAGGTGCCACAGTCGCAAGTGCTTCTATTGGTGGAAGGAACGACTAGGAAACGCCACTACGTAACCCCAATCTCATAATTAAACAAAAAACAGTGCTGTTTACTACTGGCCCCAGATTGCTACCTAGCTGTAATTACTGAGTACAGTGTCAGCGTGCCCTTTAGCACAGCCGCCACATAGCCCAGATGTCTGAGCATGGCTTTCCATATAAAGGCAGTGTATGTGCACACACAGGCAAGGCAGGGGTTAAATCCCAGCCTGTGTACATGTTTACTCTCAGTGCTAGGGAATCGTGTTACCAGGACCACAGCGTGAGTTCAATTTGTACAGGACACACTTTGAGAACAAACTTTAAGAAATATTTTAACACAGCTATGACCTTAACCCACCCCCTCTAGGTGATTAAAATAATCTCATCACAAAAAACCTGACCCCTAAGTATGATCGACAGGATAAAGGTCTACGATGCAGATTGGTGCCTCTGGGTTATTGTTCAATCACTGACTGATAAACATGAGAAATCCATCTGTAAATGATTATGTCATTGCAGAAGTCAATAAGGTACATGATAGTTGCTCTAAGGTACATAGTTGCTGTACATAGTTTGTTAGCTTTTAATTATCATTAAAAAAACTGTACATTTTGTACAATGGCTGGCAATGGAAATAGTGTGCAGGAAAACCTTTATGCGAATTGTCCAGGCCTATATTCAGCCCAAACTGTTATAAGCGTGTATACAATTTTAGCTTCACAGGTTTTGGTGACAGTTCCTGCAAGAGATGCACTGAACAACACTGAGCAGAATTGCACAATGGAACTTTGTCTCAGACCATAGCATGCAAGTCAGCTGTTCAGGTTTGTCGTTGCTGTTGTGCTTTTCAGGAGCTGAGGGATTCGTTTCAAATCATATTATGGCATAGGCATACTGGAGCCCGATATATAAAGTACTTGTAAAGATAATAAGGGTCTCATATGTTTGAAATATGTTTGTTTTTTTACTCGCAGGGTTAGGCTTTGTTATTGACAAAGCTGCGATGAAGTTAACCAGCTGTTACATCACTCCATTACTGTCCCTGATTCCTCTCCCAGGGGAATGACCAGATTCCAATGGTTGAACCAGTATGAGCCAAGGGTGATTGTGTCAATACTGCAATTCAATGCAGAAATATTGAGACTGACCACAACATGGGATGTCGCAAGCAAATTTTGAATTAAACTTTTACCTCGTTCAGTTTTCATGTTTTCCAGTGTCATCGGGATGCCTTCCTCGTCTCTCGCAGGGACTTCTGTCTTCCGTCTGTTATTTCTTCTTGAAGGCTGACACACGACAAACACAACCTTGACAGCAATTCTGTATGGACCCCAAGCCTCGAAAAGATTGCGCTGACTTAATATATTAAGCAACAATGCCAGCTGAAAAGCCGTTATGCTGCCAATTGCTCCCTATCCAACAAAGCATTGCTTTGTTTGCACGCCACTGTACACGTCCATCGGGTTGTACTGTAAACTGGTGGACGAAGACTAGCTTGCACCGAACGATTAACTATCGCAATTGGGTTGTTAATCAATACGCCAACAAGAATTAAACTGACTAGCAAACTAGCTACCCTGACAATACACTTCAGAATCGAACATTAGCACAAGAACCACAGCAGTCACCTCGCAAAGCATCCCTCTCAGTATTGTATTGCTCGCAATGTAAGCGACTGTAAACTAGCTACTTCGTCCTGTGTGGCAAGCTTGCTCACCAATGACTAGCTAGCTAACATAACTACCTAGTTAGCTTGCTAGGCATCTGTTGACGACGACCTTGTGTCAAAACACCCCAACCCCCACGCAGGTACAGAATGTCCTCCTCTCCGCTGCACGACGACGGACGAGTCTTGTTCAACGAATCATTCTGTTGGAATGACAATGTCAACGCATGACGTTGATGAAAAACATATCGTCCGGGTTTTCATCCAGCAATGACTGTAGGCTAGCTAGGTTGGGTTGCCACCTCTCCCCCACTTTTGGTCCGCTTCATACCATCACAACTTTTACAGAAACATGCTAGCTAACTAGCTGGCTATCTTCGAGACTTGGCCGCAGCAGCCTGCATAGCTAGTGCTCGCTAGCTTGCTAACAAATGTCTTGTTTACTCTACAGAGTCACTGTTAACTAGCTTGCCAACTCAATCCAATATAAATTCGGTGATAAAGTAATGCTGAGTATTCTCGTCATCACTGCTCACAAAGCTTTTGCCACCAACTCTTACAGCCTACTCTCAAGTCTGTCCCCCTCTCACCTCCCCGCTGCTTGTCAAAACAGATCAGTGTGCAGCCTCCGAGTCACGTGTCCCAACAACAGCTCTTGGTCACTTCCTATCTCAACAGCCCTCAAGTGAACCTGCTGCCATGACAACCATACATTATCAACATATCTAAACTCTTTGGCTACATGTTTGTCAAAGATAAACCCTCAAAACATTACTGACACATCCCATTACTGACTTGACACATGCACCCACAGCAAGTTGGTGAGGATACAGTCGGACATCCGTAGGGAAAACGGCCTGAGCCAGGATTGGATGGTGGGGTTGACGGCGTTCTCTTGTGTGCACGTGGCACGTGAGATTTATTTTACGTGAACATTTTGTTCTCGTCAGTGTGGCTGTGCATGGCGTGGTGTGAAAGCCTGGTATACAGCTGCTACCTGTAGCTTATTGACAAGTACGTCGCAAATACAATTCTCGATATCTTGTTTATTGTTCGAAGCTCCAACTTGGAGCCTCCAAGCATTCGTTATTGGCGTATTGCAGATGTTGGCATTATAACATTTACATTGTAAACAGCAAGCCACTCAGTTTTTGTCTTCTTGTCATTAGACGTTAATCAGACATATAATTAATGTTCAAGTTAACGGGATGGAAGATGTATTGATATTTTCTAGAAAATGCTTGTTTTCATCTAATCATATTGGAGATCATATTGGAGAAAAGAGGGGCAGATGGTCGATGAAGCTAAAGCAACAACAGTTTCAGCACTTTTGTCTCCTCCAGCAAGTTTTAGAAAAGAAACACAGTGCCATCTCCTGGCATAAAAGTAGAAATCCACATTGTTAGTGACCAAATGTGCTATGACACAAATGTATTTTTGCAATTTATTTTGCCAGCATTTTATAAAAAATAATAAAATGAAACTAGGAAAGGATGTAAAGGAAAGCAATATAATTGAATATGCCACCAGATATATTAGTATGTATTCAACATAAGTGCTTTTTTTCTTAATACCATATCTACAGGTGTCTTTGTTATATTCTTCCATTGTGTTAGGTTGCTTCTAAATATATATCTGATACAAAAAGCAGCACCAAAAAACAAGAGACAAGATTCAGGTGATGGAAATACCAAGATTTTATTATCTACTTTTTTGAGTGACTACAGAAATGCTGAAATATTTGAACACTGAAAAAGCTGGATGATAACATCACTTGCTTCTCGTTTTTTCTTTCTTTCTTTTTTTTTTTTTTTTTGCTTAGCAAACACAACAGATGATATTGCACAGCACTGAGAGAGCGTTAGCAAAGCCGCAGAAACAGGGAAGAAATAAATCACCACAAATCAACCTTTGAGACATAGAATTACTGACCTGAGAGGAACACCTAATGCATCACCTCTCCAGCACCAAGACACCCACACACACAGGCACACACACACACACACACACACTCACACACACAACTGAAGAAGCCGTAAGAATGGTAGGACAGTGGAATAAAAAGAAAGAAGAAGAAAGAAACGAGAATAAATAGGATGAACTACAACCATGTGATCCTGTTGCAAATGCACAATCAACTAGTGTACTCTGATTCTAAAATGTATTCAGTTTATCAAAACCCTCCAAACCTCTTTGTATGAATATCACTGGAAGATCCCCCCCTCGTGAGAAACTAAGTACCCCTTCATATTAGAGGTTGTGATGATTGTCTTTGGCGCCGCCATATTGTACTGAGACCTGTAGCCAAGCTACCAATCATATGGGAACTCCTTCTATACAATAAACAACCAGTCACATAATAGGAAAACGATAAGACAGCAATCATTCACTGATCACATTCGCTCGTCACATATACACAAGAATATACACAAACGAAAGCATCTCAAACCAGAAGGGAGGCATACGACTGAGTCTTCGTGTTCTGCTAACACTTCTTCAATCCTCTTTCTTCCACTGAGAATCAGAACTACTTTTCTTAACCTGCCTGTGACAACCCTGCATTAATTAGTGATTAAAAAATAAAATAAACCTTGACACACACACTAACACACACTCACACACACAGACAGACACAGAAACCATAACAGAGAAGAGCTGTTCAGGCGATGAGACTTCGCACACACTCGAACGCTGATTCCTTAGTAAGGTTCTTTGCAGATTTATTAGACTTTGCTCATTGTCATTACACGAGTACGTACCAAAAGAACAGATACTTGATGGAGCTAGGCTGCGATGCCACGGGAATAAAAACAGACCCAGCTCCGTGGCACCACCCCTGGCAGACCGGCTGCCCTGCCTACACTCCACCCCACTCTGTGCATGAGACGGCAAAGTGAGCAGGACTTGCAGCCCTCATTTCAAATGCTTCAGATTGTACATTAAAACAGGAGATTCCCCACATGGTAGAGTAAGTTTGTCTACAGAATCCTACGCCTTCTACATTCTATACCCGTGCGAATGGCAAATCAAAACTCAACAGGTCTATCTCACGAATGCCAGTGCTTTTTTAACATAATACATAATTTCTCATTTTTTTCTCTTTTTGGTTTGTTTTAAAAATCTTTGGATGTGCAGTGATACCCATAAAATAATTTGTTTTAAAGAATAGAAAACACGCACACTGCTTTTTGCCAACTGTTAAACAATGTAACTCCTGTATAACTTTGTCTTTGTTGGCAAATCAACTGTCTTGGTTTCTGGCAGTGTTCAGAACACATATTGAAGTGCCGGCTAAGATTTAGGCGAAGAAGAATAAAAACAGCTCCTTCATTATCTAAGCATGGGAAATAAGGCTATAACATAAAACTGACTGTCTTTTTGTTTTTTCAAAAACCTACTATATACAAATCTAGATTTACTACAAATGCATAAATTAAAGCAGTGGTTAAACAATACAAAATGCAATTAAATTAAAACAAATCACAACACAGAAGTAGATAAGAGAAAATATAAACACATTATCACAGCAATTGGTTTTACCCTGTAAAAACAATAGTCTACCTTCATTATAATATTGGCATAAGTCAGTGTCTGATAAAAAAAAAAAGTTTATCTGTTCCTTCTGCAAGTTTCATACTACAACCCTGAAACTTCCATGACTGAAACAGAGCACTTTCACAAAAAAACAAACTTTGAAATAAATAATCATTCAGCGGTGTGAAGTAACAATAACGATTAGCAAACTAGTTCAGTTCTGCCTTACTCGCATACAGTAGACTCTTAAATGCAGAACCCAAAGGAATTATTACTATGAGGTATTCAGAGACACTGGTAAAGACATGCACGGCCAGAGTGCTGGGCCTCCCTACATGATACAGAGAGAGAGGGGAGGGGAGAGGAAGGGAAGGTGGGGGCGAGTGAAGGTGGGGGCAGGCAAGAGAGGAGAGAAAAGAGCTTTGGTTTATCAGCAGAAGTGGACAACAGAAATTCCTTTGGTATGTTTTCATTGCATGGTTGCACTGGCAAAAGCACCACGGTGAGAAAGAGAGAGAGAATTCATCCTTGTTTCTTCAGTAGTGGCCCTTCTACAGGCTGAGGTATTCACAGAGTCAAAGGTGAGAGGTCAACAGTGGTTTAACACTTTGGTTCAAGGAAGGCACTCGTCCTGGGAGTTTTAGAAAGATTGCAACATATCTACCTTTAGTTTTCAGGGTCATGTCTGCCTATAGATACATACAACTGGTCATGCCCATGGCTGTATCATCATGTTTACCTACAGCTATGATGTCTGCTTATTCTCTAGTTACAACAGCATATCCACCTAGAATTGAGTCAGCATGTCTGCCAAACAGAGTTGTATCAGAGCGCAGATGAAGTGAGAGCACACATAGCAGGAATGAAGAGTGGAGATGTGGTCAGGAGAGGAGGGGGGGGAGGGGAGGGGGGGGGTGTACATCATAATCAATCCGCATCACTCGTCGAGGCCGTGCATTAAGAAAATCTTTGGTTATCTTTGGTATCAACAAAGTGATAGAGATCACAAATGGAAATTGAGTGAGGTAGCATCTTTGGTTCACACTATAAAACATCAGTAGGTCTTAACACATATGATTTTTTCCTCCATTCTTTTTCTTTTGTTTCTTCGGTCTCAAACTACCTTCATTGTTGTCTCTGCTATCCATGTATCAAGACGTTAACCCCGCCCATAGGCGGATGGTGGTGGGAGGCCAGCTGATAGATTGAGTGCTCCTACGCCCTTGGCCAGCCCAGTGTAGTGCTTTCTCCCAAATACTGAAATGCATTGAACTCATCCCTCTCTCGACTCACGTTTAGAGGCTAGTGGAGGGATAGAAGCAGACCGAAGGGGAGATTCGTTTGAAGATGAATATCTGAGTCGCTGTTTGAGTTATACAGAACTGTTTTTAAGCGAAGCACTTGAAGATAAACACCTTGGCTGGTAAATGAGACCGGGACTGATTTAGAGCCTTTACAGAATGGAGCTGCGCTTTGTCCTCTAAGAGATGGCTCAAGATCGCAGTCCTTGCTCTCAACAGTGTCTGTAAGGGCTCCCAGAAAAGTAATGGCAATACGTTGATAAAATTGACATTGGAATCCGAAACTGGCATGGGTGGTAAAGACAATGTTCACAGCTCGACTATAGAGCGCAGACACAGAGAAATGCTTCTACTGAAGGATTTATCTTTGGTTAGTAGCTGCTGGCATTTCAAAGTATTTGCTAAAACTATAGATCCATAAGCTATCCCTGAAAACATGATCAAATACCTCTCAGCAACATGAATGCATTTCAACAGAAGATTCTTGAAATATAATGCAGAATCTTCCATCTATATCGTTAAAGATGATTGCAAACCACATCAGTTGACTGTTCAGTCCAGGCCAGCCTCCATAAGGCAACTGTCTCCATTGAATAAAATCTGTCTCTCAATCTGAAGAGCAATTCCCATTACATTGACCCATCAGATTGTTGTTTTTGTACAGATGACATCATAGATACTATCATAGATAAGTGATAGTATCTATGATAGTCTGAATCTATGTTTATATACCTATGGGTTTAACAGTCCAGGGGTGCAGTAAAAATACTCTTTAGATGATTAACAACAAAATATATCTTCTCTTTGGTTATATCATGGCATTTGATAGCCTAAGATTCTATGCTTAAATCGCACATGGGTGGATGTAAAGTGTAGAAAGCTTTGGTTTGCATGTTCGATGTTTCAGCATGTAGGGAGAACGCACCACAGAGAGGGATAGGGCCACAGTTAGGGTTTGGGGCAGGTTTTGTGGTCTGTTGTGGACAGTCTCTGTCTTTTTGTTGGTCAAGACATCCACCTAGAGTTCCTGACACACAGAGACTTCCATGAATCCATACCACTGCACAAACATTCCAGTTACTCCTGTGGGGTTCCTGCTCAAAGCTGATTGGCTAGTCCCACTGGAGGTCCTCTTTTTTGGTATTTGCACCTGGAGTGCCCCCTGTGACATCTGCAGAATAAACACTGCTGATAGGCTGATTAAACCTCCATTCAGACACCGATGACCAAACCTACCAATAAGATCAAAGATAAGGACGGTGGATGGCAGGTTGGGATTGGGGGTATAAAGCTGTAAGACCGGTGATAAGGGAGTAATTATTTTTTTTTGCAGAATGCTAGACTAAAATGTGTTGCAGAACAAACTTTAAAGCAGGTCAACGAAGTCTTTGGTTTTTTTTTCATCTTTGGATACTATAAATATCAGTATAGTACAGGTTTAAGGGCAAAACGTTGTTTCAAGGTCTAGTTGTCCTTGTTTCCTAGTAGTAAAGCTTTTCAACCGAGTCATTCCGTGTCTTCAGGCTTTGGTGCAGGCATTAGGGCCAGAGTTGGCAGAGTGACCTGAGCCGTCGTCCAGCCACTTGTCGAGGCTCCGGCGGCGTGCATTCATGAAGAAGTTGCTGACTGTGGTCAGCTCGAGGCCCAGCTGCTGAGAGATGGTGATCTGCAGCTCTTTGGACGGACGCTTGTTCTCCTTGAAGATGGCATGTAGCGTCCGTCTTTGCACATCAGTAAACACAAGCCGCGGCTTCTTAGACCCAGTGCCGTGCTCGCCCCTGCCATGATCCTGCTCCTTACGCTTGCATGCTGGGAGGGACGAAAAGATGGGGAGAGAAAGAGAGACAGAGACAGAAAGACAAAGAAAGAAAGAAAAAGTGAGAATATCAACATTAGATACATTATCAACATCACACCACAAGCATGAACGGAATTAAAAGTGAGTGCTACCACAAAACAAACCGTTTAAAGAAACCGCTGTCCATGGTTCTGAAAACATCACTTCGTCCGCCATGACAAGCGACAACCGCGAGGCGGCAGCAGAGGGTTGTTGAACTCTTACATTGCCTACAAAGTGAGCCATTCAAATGATTTAACTTATTTGGCTTTGACGTGTTCCTAATCAACCTAGAACACTCCATTTGCTTCTTACAATAACACGTATACGTATAGACCAAACATATAGTTAAAGAAAACGTTGTCTACTCATCTATTGTCTAGTTTTCCAACACACCTGATTGAAATGAATGGTACCATTCATTTGAATCAGGTGTGTTGGAGCAGGGAAACATCTAAAACATGCAGGGCAGGGGGTCCCGAGGACCAGGATTGAGAACCACTGGTCTAGACAAGGTATAAAGCCAACATTCAAACACTATATTGGCACAAAGAAATGCTAATTAAGCTATTGCAAAGACAAATCAGAATGTTACGATACTTGAATATATGGCTCTGAACGAACTCAATAGTTAACGGAATCAGTTAATAACAATAACTGAATCTCCGCATGAGTAGGATAGCTTTTGCTTCCCCAAATTATCCAGGCGGCATTTAGCAAGGCCCGCCAGGCTTGCGTCAGCGTCCTAGGCATTCTCTATGAGAGCAGTTGTAGAGAGAGCAAGCACGGATGTCTCCAGTGCTGGTAAATATTAACAGACCACTGCGGCTCCACATGTATCTAAGGTTATAAATCATCGAGTTGAAGGCCACCCCGACAGCAGGAACCACCGCACCTCCAGCCAGGTAGGGAGGTTTCCCAGGATAAGGTGAAATAACAACGGCCTTGTTGCGGACCGATCACTCGACTCTGCTCCCAGCTAATAATTACACACAGATAACTATACACTGTGCTATCCTAACAACTGATAGCGCAACTATAGGCAAATAATTTTCACAAATTACTCTTTACAGAACTTCCATTACACCACTAACATACAAACACACAGAGAGACACACATAAGGGCCAGATGGAAAATATCTTGTTTAACATCTATAAACATTGAAACAGTGTGGCTAGTCTCACATATACTTGTATGTCCTTTGTATTAGCCTTCCTATATTATTTGAAGGAGCAGCTCTCAGACGATCAAATGGATAAATACGGAAAATAAATCACGTGAACAAAAGTAGCGGAGCTAAATCTGCAAACCATCCCTTTAAATAGCTAAAACCAGTGGTCAAATTGTTGAATCCTCCCCAAAAATCTCACATTACTTAGAGGTTTTTCTAAATGATGTGCCTAACAAACGGCCGAACAATATTGGTTACGTGAAAGGCATTATTCAGCGCATTTCTAACAGTAGGCCTTTAATAAAAGGGTTAGGAACTGAGCAGGATTCATTTCAATAATCAATATCAAATTTACATTTCTGCCTATATTGGTCATTACACATCCACTTCACCCAAGAACGGATCAATAATATCCCAAGCTTTCGTCACATTTTAATTTTCTGATTTCTCTTTGTTGAATAGCTTACCCTGAATATTTCAAATTGGCCTCTACAAATTTAAATGAATTCTTTACCGCTTAGTTAGAAAATAAGTGATTTTATCTGACAGGTAAATATGAATTCCTATTCAGTCCTTGCAAAAGTAGGCTGTTTCATTTGGTTGATCAAGAAATGTATAAGGCTTTATGAACCAAAAAGCTTTAAAGGTAACGGCAACGAGTGGATCATGTCTCATCAATCGTTTTCTTGATTTTGAAAAGAAAGACCATGAAATGAAAATCAATAAAGTGAACGTAGTTGTCTAATAATAAGATAAAGGTCCATATACACACGCGCCCGCGCACACACACACACACACACACACACACACACACACACACACACACACACACACATATTGTATAACGCACCCTTACACACTGTATAACAGATGGGAAATTGGATAAACAACTGAAAATAATCAATTGAGATTAAGCACACTTTCCACACCGTATACGGCCTCACTTTTCAAAAGCCAA
The DNA here is from genome assembly GCF_038355195.1 of Osmerus mordax. NCBI lineage: Eukaryota > Metazoa > Chordata > Actinopteri > Osmeriformes > Osmeridae > Osmerus > Osmerus mordax. Next base: position 14,676,558 of record NC_090062.1, on the reverse strand, counting down.
AAAGCCCATGTGCGCGTCATTGATTAGAAGAAAAAAAAACAAATCCTTTGTACGCTCGCGGGAACGTGGCTCCTTGTCTGTGCCCCTCATTCGCGCGCGGATAGACTCGGGTTCTCCAGGGACAAATTAATAGAGACCTATCAGTTAATTAGGCAAACCCAGACCATACCCATATACGTCACAGCTCCAAACGAGTTCAGCGCCAAAAAAACTAATGACCTCATGGCACAGTCAGCAAGACAACGCAATTACCTTTGTCTTACAAAATATTTGTAAGTTAGTTACGTAAAAGGACTGATAGGCACGCGGGTCGGTAGGAGTGACTCTCCATTTAATAACTGTGAAGTTCTTTCAAAACGTATGCACGGTCGAAAGCCCTGCATAACATAAACATATGCAACCATCATGTCAAACTCATACACACGCGCGCGCGCTCTGTTTATAGCCAAGACGACACCAAAAGCTGATCAGATGCATTTACACCAAAATAAACAAATTCATAACGATTTTTGGGCAAGGGATCAGTTTACGCACACATTCCCTCGGTCGATATTTTGAGGTAAAATAACCTGGGCTCTGGTTTGACATAACCCTACAAGTCTGTAAAAAGGAACACCAGGAAGATGAAGTGGCCTTCTGCTGTTTTGGGGGGCAAATTTTCTTTCGATTTTCTCATCACTGTTTTCACAGTTACAGTTGATCTACATTTACAAATATCACATTTTAGACAAATATCAAGAAAATGACTCGAAAGAGAAATAAATGGAAACGGTATTACCGAGGGTTCGCTCACCTGCGAGCCTGAGTGCGCTCATGCGTTGGAACTCAGGCTCCTGCAGCCACTTCCACATCCTTCGGAAAGTCTCGCGGCCGGACTTGAGTTTGGACCAGGGCTTCGGGTTTCTCAAGAGGTCAGAGAGGGTGCCTTGAGAACGACACAAAACGCGCTGCGCAAAGATAGCCTGGGGAATGCTGTAGCGCTTTAGCTCAGTGGTGATCCTCTGCGCTACCTCTTTGGTATTCACCTCCTCCATCTGGGCCCCTGAACTATCACTGTTGACACCTTGCTGCCCTGGGGCCTGACTCTGCTCCCGATTGTTGCCTAGGCCTTGGCCATGGCCTTGTACGCTTATGTGGGCGTGCGGGTGGTGGTGGAGACCATTGAGCTGGACCATACCCACCGAGGAGTTCATGTGCTGCTCGGTGTGTCTACCGAGCATGGCTGGGTGGTGAGCCTCGAACCCACTGGGTGTGAGCATCTTCTCTCCGGGCATGGCAGCACCGGGATGAGCGTAGGGGGGTAGACCAGCCTGGGAAGTGTGTATGCTGGCCAGGCCGGAGCCGGACAGTGGGGAGAGGCTCTGCCCCATGCAAGGATCCTTGTGATGGTAAGATGGATACAGACTGTTCATGGGCGCCAGACCCCTGTCCTCCCTCATCAACGTGAAGCTGCCGCTGACGTTGCCCGGAATTCGTTGATGGGGATGCGGGTGTGGATGATGATGGTGGTGGTGGTGATGATGGTGAGGGAACTTGTCAGAGACGGTGGAGATGGGTGGTAATGGCTGCAGTGGGGTTAGGGTGGTATAGGTGCTGCTGGCGCTCATGCCAGGAGGGGCTTCGCACATGCTAATGGCAGGGTGCAGGTGTCCGGGATGACCGGGATGGCCGGGATGACCGGGATGGCCGGGATGGCCGGGATGACCGGGGTGATAGTCTCCGCCATCCAGCAGTGTCGCCATGCCCATAGCGCGATGGGACAGGCCTCGGGGGCCCGGGCGGGTATGCGGGCTGTGGCCGCTCAGCAGCTCTCCAGTACCGGTCACTGACTCATGACTCACTCCGTGCAGGTCCCCAATATGCTCCATCGACAGCTGGGCGTTCATGATCCGGGCACCGCTGTGACCAAACCATCTATCTTACCTAGCGCGGTTGACTGGAGTTGAGAAGTCCGCACGTCAAGAAAAGTTCAATTTCCTTTTGTTGTGTTATTTGTTTGTAAAATGTCTTAAGATTCGTTGTTTTCTGTCCCTCCGCTTGGTCTTCTTTCATAACCTCGATGTCGTGTAGTACGTTTTTTTTTTACTCATATTTTCCTTTCTTCTTTTCTTTTCGATTTTTCTCTTTTTTCGATTTCAAGTCAAGCCCCCCCGCCGCCTATAAGCAGTCCTCGCTCTCCGGTCGGGTCCCGCGCCATCTCTCTAGCCGTGGCTCTAGCAACTCGGTTTCCCCAGACCAGTGCTCAACCGCTGCAGCTCCCACGAACCACACATGCGCAATAGCAGTCATCCGTCCCCTCCCACCAAACACACACACAAACACACACAAACGCTCAACGCGCTTGATTCTGACGTCAAATATTAAGGAAGTTACCGCTGTAAACTAGACTGTATTTGTGTGTCCAGCAGCCTACTCACAAGTTTGATAAAGTACAGACATTTTGGCATTAAACAGGTGCAAATAGAAGATTCGAACAGCGAGGTGCATTAGCAATGTAGCCTGTCTATTCATCTTGAAAAGCATGTTTCTGAGCCTCCTTAAATCGTGAAGTCCAAATGAAGTGAACTTCCGGGAGGGATACTTTGATCTGTTGGGGGATTGGCATTAAACCTCAAAATCATACACTTGCCGTTAACATTGAATATGCCATAACATGTCTTTGCAGCATGAGTTTGCACAATGCAGTAATAATTATGAAATATCAACCTCAGCAGAATGCGTCGGTTTAGCAAACAAGAGACTTTAGACTGTCGGCCACCTTCTCTTTTGATAAAGGATGGACAGATGTGACTATTGTTCAGTCATTATGCTTAACGAACCAGTCTCAACAGAGTGTGTATGCCAGTGTGTGTGTGTGTGTGTGTGTGTGTGTGAGTGTATTCGAGTGTACGTCCACACGCTGGGGTGGCACAATTGTGTCTCTGTGTGTGTGTGTGTGTGTGTGTGTGAGTGTGTGTGTGTGTGTGTTCAAAAGACAGAATAACAGTAACAGTTACATTTATCAGATTAAAATTTGAATATGTCAAAAAAACGAACCAACTGTTTTTAAATGTTAGAATCAGATTTATTCTTTTGATAGTATTTATTATTTACTGTACCGAAGCACATATAACATCTAAAAAACATTTTCGGATTATGTGAGTCAGCAGCGATGGTAAAACATTCAACAATCGACAATCAAATATTTTGTTCTTACACTCAAAATACATAATTGCAAAAATTGTTAAATGCATGCATGCACGACTGACAAACTTCAGATGACATCTTGGGGACAGTTAGGGCCCGGGCCAGGCGTCCTTTTCACCCTGCCGTGGTGACAGCTTGCAGCGGTCAGTGGCCTGCTCCGGACCCCCCTGCTGAATAGGGGACATGTCAAAGGTGACGCTTCAAGACTCCCAAAGCTAACAGCTGCGGGGGACAGATTAACCTTTCAGACTTTTCCCTGTTTGGACCTGCTAGCGCCACGACACGGGTCCGCATCTGTCAGGGTCACCAACAATGCTGTTCGGTTGAACGAGTTAAAGGAAAAAAGCCTGAAAAAGTTAAACTGTCTCTGATGTGAAGTCAATGCCAATGGCGCGTGGTGACTTGACGTGTGTCCATGACAAAGCAAACTAATTAAAAACGTGTGGCTTTCCAACGGTATAAAGGACGGAATATAGCTAAAGCACGTGAATTTACACGACTTAAGGTGTATCCTTAATTAAAGATTAATATAGGCTAAACAATACATGTGTCAATATGCATCGACAATTATTAGACACATTGAATATTAAATCATAAATAGCTCAAGCTATAACAAAGGTATAGGTTTCTGTGAGGAAAATAATGATACAGGTGAACTCAAGTAGGCAATATGCTCCAAAGAGAGATTTTAAAGGCGGGTGGAGGAGATGTACCATCTATCCTCATCTGCACACATTCTCATACAGATCGATAATTTTCATTCGCACTGCCGTCTCACTTTGAAGGGCGTTGAGTAGACTATTCTTGTGCGTGCCTGCTTACATTGTTGTCTCTGTTATAGCCTACCTACATTAATGTAGGCTACATACATCAACATGAAAACCGCGTTTAACACCTATTTTATATTCCTTCAACACAGTTCAGGACACGTCGAAAATGTGAGAAGATAATAGGCACCAGACAGTCACCATTCCTTTCAAACTGCGCTGAAAGATAAAAAGATGTGTCGACCGTAACGCCAGTTGCAATTCACAAAAAATGAGTATTTGGACCGGGATTGGGCTGGTTAAATGAGCTCGTAACGCAGATAACATGCAATATGCTCGTTGAAATGCAGGGTTCTGGCTGCAACAGGACTATTTTGCCACATTTCACAATAGTTACTGTAGGGAACCTTTGAAGCAAAGAATACCGTATTGACCGTCACAACTACTGTAAATGCAGATATGGATAAAGCAAAGTTAACTGACACAATATGTCATTAAGGAAATGCCCTCCGTCCTTGGGCCAATGGGGCGGCTCCCAAAGAGAGTCGCAGTAGGCCTATTAATTATTAACATGCTGCAGTTCGACTTTTCACACTGATTATTAATCAGACGCCTCCGGTTTATGGGCTGTACGGATCTCAGTCCTGTTAAGACAAATATTTTAGGCAGATCCGGTGTGGAATGGGCAATGATGCAATGCCTGTTGTGGAGGAGGAATGGATCAATACTCTGCAACCAGTGACATAACCACAGGCTAAATAATACACATTTAACAATATAGGCTTACATTTAGGCACCAAATAAAATTCAACCAATCACTGTAAAACCTAAGCTGAGGAAGCTAAGACGAAAATCTTAGTACCCTTCTATCATGATCTAAATCCAAACGTTAAGCAAAATGTTGTAAGTTTCCTTGGATCAGTTTAGAACGACAGGTTATTTGAATAAACTGCATGAGGCCGGCTGTGACCTCACACTATTACTCGGCTGTCCGAAGTGTAAACCAGAATCAGAAAGGGATTTATTCGCCATGAAAGTTTGCACAGACAAGGAATTTGTTTTGGCAGGAAGGTGCATACAATAAACATATACCTAAAATTTAAATATGTGGACTAACTATACTAAGGGTACATAAACTAGCAGTACTAAGTGGGATTAGAACGTGCAGTCCTTTATATTAATATAAAAATCTGAAGGCCTTCTAAATTGGTAAAATAGTCCTTTTCATTTAGGTTGAACGTTATCTTACAAATTGAGGCATTCATCATCCTATATTTAATAGGAACATAGCCTAACTATATCGAGGACAGAGTGTTTCAATAAGCCATTACTTTATTTGATTCAATTTGATAGGCCAACGTGTTGTTGTCATGTGGTCCAGCTTCATTTTCCATAGATGCATATTATTCACTTTATTTAAAGTTTAATCCACAGTTCATCCGTCTTTTTATCCAAACATTTAAGTGACCATGTATATAATAAGCTTTCAGAGGATCTTTATATGTCTCCAAAGGGCGATAATCTTTTTTCGTTTCTACAGGTTTTAGACTCAAAGGCGCCTGTGGTACTCAAGCTCGTGAAATATTACGAACGAATACATTTACGATATACATTATTGGCCGTTGATTTCTTGAAAATGAATATTTAATTCAACCAAGTGAGGAATTTAAGCCCACCGAAACACGAAACAAAAATGCCATCATGAGGCTTTAATAAACATCTGCTTATTGCACAACTTTGGATGAAATCAACTAACTGCCTCTTTACGAGTTGTTTTCCGCGTCACTTGTTGTAAATCGTGCATTCATGTGAAAATAATTTGGCATCGCGTTACATTATATGTCCATATGTCCATATGTCATGTAATTACTCGGCAACTATGGTGGGGCCACACTTGCTCTACCTCACAGTAACTGCAGATTAATTTTATAATAATATTTAAACGTTATAGATAAACTTTCTAAACTCACTGCATTAGTGCATACCCTACTACCCAAGTTAAAATTACATGGAATATGACGTATACAAAGCTCACCAACAAGTAGGCTATATTTAGGCCCAGTGACCACAGTTCGTGTGCAAAGGAGCATTAGACCTGATATTATTACCTTCACCATCATACCATGGTAATAATAAATACATGAATATAATTTCCAATAGCTACACATAAAATATTTGTATGTTCACTGACAAACCTGTATTTTACATTCGCAAAATGTAGCCTTCCACTTGAAAAGCTATAACTGACGTAATAATGCATGAACTTGTAGGCTACACATTGGCAGATATCTAGTGTCAGTTTTACATAATATTAAAAAGCCTACTTTCACATTTCATGCTGACTTATTCTTTGCTTTGTTTAACTATAGGCTACACAGAACACAAATAAGACATAGGCTTATGGGTGACAACAGCCTATCAGCTTGCTGGAGCTCGTTTCAAAGAAGTAGTTAACTGAGATATGGGCACATCATGCTATTATATGATGTTGTAAACCTCCTCTTATATCAAAAGCAAACATCTTTGTTTCAGAGCAATAATCATTTTTAGATTACATCGATTAGTTTAGATTAAGTTAACAATTTAATTGAAAATGTGTCCACTGATAGGCCTAGTTAAATTGCATAATTTAACACTTGAAGATGAATTCATTATTCATAACAGCTATTATGTCTTGGCTATGCAACATTCTATAAAATAAGCCTACCTATTTCTTGTATGCTCACATGCCATATAGGACAATTGAGAAATTACAGTCACACAGTTATAGCCTATTTACATTCATTTGAAAGTTTTCAGGTTATATTTCAAGAGTCTTTTTAAAATAGTTGTATAATCTCCTTGTACGTGCCTTTTAATTTTTAAACGGAATATATAATTCTGCCTTATATAGGCCTATTAAGAGTACATATAGAGGTTACGTCTGCAGGTATAGCGTGTATGAAGGTGTTTGCGTGTATGTGGCCTATTGACAGGGGCGTTTTTCAGATGCATGCCAAATCGGCCATATGTTGCACTTGAGATATGATATTGTTGTTATTGTTGCACTGTCAAATCACCATAATTGTGTAATATCGTAGTTGAGATGCTGTTATTGTTGCACTGTGTTTGGTAAAAAAATAAAATACTGACTGTTCCATGGCACTAACCACTGAAATAAGCCACGATTAGAACTGTGCCCTTCTGGTCCTTGATTATCTACGGTAGATCTTCTTGAGCATGAGCATTTGTATACCGCTTAGAATAAAAGCTTCTGCTATATAAATACAATGTAAATGTAAAATGTAAAAGTTGATATGCAAAAAGCGATTAGTAATAGGCATACTGACTCGTAGAAATACGAAATCCTCTGTCTTTTAGGTGGATACGTATTGGTGTCAATTAGCAGTTATCAACCTAGATTTTAAAAAATCAACACATGAAATAACAACATATGCAGCAACATAATAGAATCACGATAATTCCTATGTAATTTTTACATTAGGAAAACCAATGTTGGTTTACATTGGCCTACATTGCTTTAGTTCCATGTCAAACCTTACATTTTAGATTACTTAGGCCTAAAGATTATTGTGGTAAAGAAATTGATGGTCTGTCCAGACTATGTAATGTATGCATAGCCTACTTCAATTAGCTGGTGCATAAGAGCATCATGTTGAGAACAGATAGGCTAAATAAACTAACCTATGTAAGAGCCACAACCAAATCATCTGTCACATTTGTGTGACAAAACGTGTTTGATACGACCAACCTCAACAAGGTGTAAGAGTGCAATAACTGTAGCCCGGTTAAAAAGTCAGTCGAGTTCCGTTCACATGCACGTGCGTGAGCAAGGAAGCCAACACACACACATACACGCGCGCGCGCCTTACCGCAGAATCCGAGACTTTCTTATGCATCTTTTAACCTGTACGGCTGCCCAGACAAGCCCCTGTCAAACACATTACAAAACACGACAATTAAATAAAACAACAGAGCCTCAATCAACATACAACTATTTAGTTCCATTCGAGTTTCAAGAAGAACGAAAAGCCTGCTTGTCCCGATCCCATGTCCCGCCCTGTTTTCCGGTAGACCAAGCTTTCAACGCGCTCTTCAATCCAAGGTAAAGATAACCGTGTAGGCTACGTCCATTTCAGCCACCAAATCTCTCTTTAGGGCAAAACCTCCCGATTCCTTCCGTTCCGTGTGCTCATGCAGCTCTCAGTAACCGGTCTCTCCGTCCTTTTCGATATGCTCTTGCATTTGAATAGCTGCCCGTGTTGTTATGGATCTTGCTTGGACGGAAAGGGAATCAGTATGCAAATTGTTTCAGTTTCAATCGAAAGGTTCGATCCATGTTAGCGGGCTCGCGTAAGCGGGGGTCGGCCCTCTCTGCTCAAGATTCAGTTCAGCATACACGTTTTAATGAGATCGTGTACTTTCAAAAGTTATGGCCAGCTTCTGCCTTATCAAAAATTATTTGCAAACTTGTGAAACGTGCAACATGCAGAGGGTTTCAGATGTTTTCAGCAGTAAACCGTTTAATTATTTTTTAGGCTGTGTGTGCATAATAAAAAATGTGCACGTGTGGCTCAAAACAAGTGTTACAAATAATTTGTATAGTCAAAAAACTACGAAACCATCAACATTCACACGAAACATACATTTTTACATCATAACATTGCCTTAATAAATGTCATGATAGAAATATTGAATTTAAGAGGAGGCTTATTGCCTAGTTCAAGGACTGACTCTCTGGATTTAGCTGCAGTGAGTGACTGGGCAATGGCAGTCCGCAGTCACTCAGAGAAATGATCCTAGCCTGTCCTTTACTACCGAACTGTGCTCTTGTAGCAGCAGAGGCCTACACACAACAAATGACCGAAGAGAAAGGAGAAGGAGACAGAGCAGGTGGCAAGGGGGTAAAGTGAGAGGAGAGAGAGCGGGAGGAAGGAAGGGAGAGCAAATAAAGAGGAAAACGGTACAGGAGATGTTTGAGGAGAGGACAGGAACAGATAAGGAGAGAAGGAGAAGAGGAGAACAGAGGAGAACATAGGTAAGGAGAGAAGGACGCGTTGAGAAGAGGCGAGTGCTAAAGAGGGCGAAGATGATATAGAGGTAGGGGAGAGGATGGAATAATGGTGAGGAGGAAAAGGGGAGAAGAGAAATTGGAGGATAGGGAAAATAAGAAGCTAGCAGATGACATTGCCCATCTGTCTCTGAGTTGGGGTTTGGCCAGCTGAGAGGGTCAGGGGTCAGAGATCAGTGACCTCTGGACAAATCAAGGGCAGGATGGACACTGGGGGCTTCATCCAATCTAACCCGTCAGTTATTGGAAGCCATTCTCTGCGACAATACATTTCGCCTGCCATTTTCTTTTTAGAGCCATGAGATGGAGGCCTTTATTACCGAGCAGACACGTGTCACCGCTTCTGTCGTTCTCCTGTGAAGGGCTGCGGTAAAAAATGTTTTTTAATACAAAACACAAAGTGTTTTTTGTGGGCTTGTGTCGGTAATTTAACGTGTATATGGGGAGTCAGGTGGCTGAGCGGTGAGGGAATCGGGCTAGTAATCCGAAGGTTGCCAGTTCGATTCCCGGTCATGAAAACTGACGTTGTGTTCTTGGGCAAGGCACTTCACCCTACTTGCCTCGGGGGGAATGTCCCTGTACTTGCTGTAAGTCGCTCTGGATAAGAGCGTCTGCTAAATGACTAAATGACTAAATGTATATGAGTACAGGTACAGAGGGGCAGTGTGTACCGGAGTGGGTTTCAGAGATAAGCAGCCGTGTTTGAGAGGGGCCACCAATAGTTGCTGTTAAAAGAGGATTACACCAGTTTCCCGGTCCTCTACCTGCTCTTATGGGATTACCCACTGACACTCACACCGGCTCCATTCACCTCCTCAACACAGGACGCAACCTTTATCCTGCTTCTCTCAGCACGTCACCTTCATTAGCAAGGGCTGCTGCAGCCTCAGCCTGGCACAGAAGGACAATCACACTGTGGAAGGTAAAGGTGGGTACAGCACAAACGCAGACACACACTTGCACGCACGAACAACAATACATCTGGGAGAATCAATTCTTTTGTACTTCCTTCATTCGTATCCGATGAGTCAGGAGTCAGATGGCTGAGCGGTTAGGGAGTCGGGCTATTAATCAGAAGGTTGTTGGTTCGATTCCCGGCCGTGCAAAATAACGTTGTGTCCTTGGGCAAGGCACTTCACCCTACTTGCCTTGGGGAGAATGTCCCTGTACTTACTGTAAGTCGCTCTGGATAAGAGTGTCTGCTAAATGACTAAATGTATCCTGGTTTTGTGCAGATGTGATGGGTCTTTAGATATCTGCGTCTCTATAAATACCCTGTTTTGTAATCGCCCACAGTTTAAATGCTCTTAATGTGCTGCTCAGGTGTAGGGAGGGCCAGGCTGCTGTAAATCTGCTGTGGGCTGGGGGGGCTGGGGGGGCAGGGCTGGGGCTGAGGGAATGGAATCTGTGTGTGTGCATTCTGACGAGGCACGTCCCCCGGCCCGCAAACTGCAGTCGTGTTTACATGGTACACACACACACTGACACACACACACTGACACACACACCGACACACACACACCGACACACACACTGACACACACACCGACACACTTTGATAGAAATCAGCCATCGACAATTAACCATGGGCTGGGACCCCCCATAAATTCAGCATTGCTGTGTGCGTGCCTGCATTAAATTCACTGCTGGGAGAGGGGACAGGCTAGTGTATCAATGTTTCTTGGGAAAGTACCAATTCCATGTGTGTGTGTGTGTGGGTTATGTTTGCAAAGGGAGTAAGGTAAAGAGATGGAATCACCTATCAGGCTCTCCATTGTATTCTGATCTGATCGCTAATCCTGAATAGTTAAATCATTACCCATCTACCACCTCCACTAGAGGCCAGGTAAACACCACTACACACATGTACACACACACACATGCATGCACACGCACACGCACTGGGGGGGGGGGGGGGGGTTCCATAGATTGGTCTGAGCGGCTTCCATCACTCCCAGGATACTCTGGTAAATCTAATTGCAGGTAAATGTACAGTGGTGCTCTCAATGACTCTGTGTGTGGAGGAGATGGGGGATAGGGCCAGCGACATGGTTAGTATTGGTCTGGATGACTGATCGGCCAGGCTATAACCACATTAGATCGAGGAGTGGCTGACTCTTAGAGAGAGAAACACTGCCTTGCTCCATCCGCTCTCAGACCCACCCACCCACCCCCCCCCCTCTCTCTTTCTCCTTCTCCCTTTCTCCTCCTAGGGGATCGAGGCACGGAGGGGTTAGAGGGTTTTTTGGGTGTGACTGTTCCCTGAGAGGATGGTCGGTAGCGCCCCCTGCACACTTTTGATGGTACTCAGCTGTGCTCGCAATGGACTGCCATCTTAGATGAGATCAGGCATCATTAGCTGCAAGGGCTGCTGTAGATGAGGGAGGGAGGCAGGGCAATGATTTAGAGGGTCAGAACCTGGCCGCAGAGAGCTGGTCACACACACGCACGCCTGTGTGCATGCACACACACACACACGCACACACGCACACACACACATGCACACACATGCACGCACGCACACAGGCACACACACATGCACACACACACACACACACACACACACACACACACACACACACACACACACACACACACACACTCATTACTCAGTAACAGCTCAGGTTACCAGTGCAGACCTCTCCATTAGACCTCCTGTTAGAGAGAAATGAATGACTGGGTCTTCTCCCATCTCATAAACCATCAAGACCATCTACAAAGGCGGGAAGAAAATGAGATATAAGTAAAAGGTGAAAAACGATATTTGAGATTGTGTGTTGTTAGTGTGTCTGGCTCTCTGAGTGTGTGTGTGTGGTGGTGGTGGGGGGCGTCCTGAGGGTCTTTGAGATGGAAATGTCCAGCTGGCTGACCGTCTGCTCTGTGACCTCTGAGCTCAAGGTCAACAGCCAGGGTCCCAACCGGCCACTGACCAACACACGTCGATTCCACACACACACACCCCCACACCCCCCCCCCACACACACACACACATACACACACACACAAATTCTAGCCCATTCGGTCTCTGTTTATTGAGGGAGTGTGTCCGTGTGTATGAAGAAGATCAATGAATCCAGTCGGCATTATAATCCCTGACACATGTTTAACAAACTGTTTGACTGTGGGAAATCAGAAAGGTCTGACAGATGAATTTATACTAATTGTCCCTCACGGCAGACTCTGCAATGTTCCCTCTAAATAGGAATCTCAATGCATGCACTGTGCATGTACTATACGTGTTTGTATGTGCACGTGTGTGTTGTGGAGCTAAATGGTGCCTTTGAGCCAAGTGTTGGTGTTACAGTTGGAATAGGCTCAAACGGAGACCGCTACATGCAGTATGGACATCAGCCATGTTGCTGCTCTCTGAATGTTACTGGACCCAACCTCCGAGACGACAGATGATGTGGAAAGATGACATCCAGAACCTGGATTTTAATTAACGATGTATTGATGTATTCATTTTTTCAACATCCAGTATGATAGTTCCATTAGAGCACTTTCCATCACTAACACAGCATTCCAGCACAGATTCCAATTGAAAGCAGCATGTATGTTAAGTGGGCTATTAAAGATAACGATGTAGAAAAAATATGAAACATGTTTATTTCTTTTGAAAGGGGAATTGTATTTGCAATGGTACTGACAAGATACTCCATGTTTCATTTAGGTTTGAGTACACAAATATAAATCTGTGAGAGATTCTGCGATTGTAAGTCTCAACTCGTCTTTGTTAGCTTAAACATTAGCCATAAGGGATCACATCGGCACTAACCACCACAGTAATGAAGCTGCAGATAATATATTTTAAATTTAATATTAGTCCATAACAATATTCCTGCAACACGTCTCTCATAGATATGATGAGGGCGAGAAAGAAAATTGTGAATACATACATAACACATAATACTTAAATCCAAAATGAAGAATTATGTAATCACATTTTCACAGATCTAAATTATGAGAATACCTTACATCTGATTGTCTTTGACTGTATACGATTGTCTTTCAGTC